>NC_057800.1:653578480-653878480 GCF_018294505.1 Triticum aestivum | reverse complement strand
GGAGTAGGACTCCCCCCCTTTTCCATGTTGGACTAGGACTTGGGGGGAAGGAGAGAGAGAGGGGAAAGGAAAGGGGGGGGGCACCGCCCCCCTCCTTGTCCAATTAAGACTTGGGGGGGAGGGGCGCGCGGCTGCCCCTTTGCCTCCTCTCCTCTTCCTCCACTAGGCCCATTAATGCCCATTAGGTTACCGGGGGGTTCCGGTAACCTCCCGGTACTACGGTAAAATGCCGATTTCACCCGGAACACTTCCGATGTCCAAACATAGGCTTCCAATATATCAATCTTCATGTCTCGACCATTTAGAGACTCCTCTTCATGTCCGTGATCACATCCGGGACTCTGAACAACCTTCGGTACATCAAAACATATAAACTCATAATGAAACTGTCATCGTAACGTTAAGAGTGCAGACCCTACGGGTTCGACAACAATGTAGACATGACCGAGACGCGTCTCCGGTCAATAACCAATAGTGGAACCTGGATGCTCATATTGGTTCCTACATATTCTATGAAGATCTTTATCGGTCAGACCGCATAACAACATACATTGTTCCCTTTGTCATCGGTATGTTACTTACCCGAGATTCAATCGTCGGTATCTTAATACCTAGTTCAATCTCATTACTTGCAAGTCTCTTTACTCGTTCTGTAATACATCATCCCGCAACTAACTCATTAGTTGCAATGCTTGCAAGGCTTAAGTGATGTGCATTACCGAGAGGGCCCAGAGATACCTCTCCGACAATCGGAGTGACAAATCCTAATCTCGAAATACGCCAACCCAACAAGTACCTTCGGAGACACCCGTAGAGCACCTTTATAATCACCTAGTTACGTTGTGACGTTTGGTAGCACACAAAGTGTTCCTCCGGTAAACGTTAGTTGCATAATCTCATAGTCATAGGAACATGTATAAGTCGTGAAGAAAGTAATAGCAACATACTAAACGATCAAGTTGTAAGCTAATGGAATGGGTCAAGTCAATCACATCATTCTCCTAATGATGTGATCCCGTTAATCAAATGACAACTCATGTCTATGGCTAGGAAACATAACCATCTTTGATCAACGAGCTAGTCAAGTAGAGGCATACTAGTGACACTCTGTTTGTCTATGTATTCACACAAGTATTATGTTTCCGGTTAATACAATTCTAGCATGAATAATAAACATTTATCATGATATAAGGAAATAAATAATAACTTTATTATTGCCTCTAGGGCATATTTCATTCAGTCTCCCACTTGCACTAGACTCAATAATCTAGATTACACAGTAATGATTCTAACACCCATGGAGCCTTGGTGCTGATCATGTTTTGCTCGTGGAAGAGGCTTAGTCAGCGGGTCTGCAACATTCAGATCCGTATGTATCTTGCAAATTTCTATGTCTCCCACTTGGACTAAATCCCGAATGGAATTGAAGCATCTCTTGATGTGCTTGGTTCTCTTGTGAAATTTGGATTCCTTTGCCAAGGCAATTGCACCAGTATTGTCACAAAAGATTTTCATTGGACCCAATGCACTAGGTATGACACCTAGATTGGATATGAACTCCTTCATACAGACTCCTTCATTTGCTGCTTCCGAAGCAGCTATGTACTCCGCTTCACATGTAGATCCCGCCA
Source organism: Triticum aestivum (assembly GCF_018294505.1). Lineage (NCBI taxonomy): Eukaryota > Viridiplantae > Streptophyta > Magnoliopsida > Poales > Poaceae > Triticum > Triticum aestivum. Next base: position 653,876,849 of record NC_057800.1, on the reverse strand, counting down.
CGACGCTTTGTTTAGAACTACACCAACTGACAGCTCCACCGTTCAATGTAAACACGTATCCGGTTTGTGATTTATAATCGTCCGGATCTGTGTCAAAGCTTGCATCAACGTAACCATTTACGATGAGCTCTTTGTCACCTCCATATATGAGAAACATATCCTTAGTCCTTTTCAGGTACTTCAGGATGTTCTTGACCACTGTCCAGTGATCCACTCCTGGATTACTTTGGTACCTCCCTGCTAGACTTATAGCAAGGCACACATCAGGTCTGGTACACAACATTGCATACATGATAGAGCCTATGGCTGAAGCATAGGGAACTTCTTTCATTTTCTCTCTATCTTCTGCGGTGGTCGGACATTGAGTCTTACTCAACTTCAGACCTTGTAACACAGGCAAGAACCCTTTCTTTGCTTGATCCATTTTTAACTTCTTCAAAACTTTGTCAAGGTATGTGCTTTGTGAAAGTCCAATTAAGCGTTTTGATCTATCTCTATAGATCTTAATGCCCAATATGTAAGCAGCTTTACCGAGGTCTTTCATTGAAAAACTCTAATTCAAGTACCCCTTTATGCTATCCAGAAATTCTATATCATTTCCAATCAGTAATATGTCATCCACATATAATATCAAAAATGCTACAGAGCTCCCACTCACTTTCTTGTAAATACAGGCTTCTCCAAAAGTCTGTACAAAACCAAATGCTTTGATCACACTATCAAAGCGTTTATTCCAACTCCGAGAGGCTTGCACCAGTCCATAAATGGATCGCTGGAGCTTGCACACTTTGTTAGCTCCCTTTGGATCGACAAAACCTTCCGGTTGTATCATATACAACTCCTCTTCCAGAAATCCATTCAGGAATGCAGTTTTGACATCCATCTGCCAAATTTCGTAATCATAAAATGCGGCAATTGCTAACATGATTCGGACAGACTTAAGCATCGCTATGGGTGAGAAGGTCTCATCGTAGTCAATCCCTTGAACTTGTCGAAAACCTTTCGCAACAAGTCGAGCTTTGTAGACAGTAACATTACCGTCAGCGTCAATCTTCTTCTTGAAGATCCATTTATTCTCAATTGCTTGCCGATCAACGGGCAAGTCAACCAAAGTCCACACTTTGTTCTCATACATGGATCCCATCTCAGTTTTCATGGCTTCTAGACATTTTGCGGAATCTGGGCTCACCATCGCTTCTTCATAGTTCGTAGGTTCATCATGATCTAGTAGCATGACTTCCAGAATAGGATTACCATACCACTCTGGTGCCGATCTTACTCTTGTTGATCTACGAGGTTCGGTAGTAACTTGATCTGAAGTTTCATGATCATTATCATTAGCTTCCTCACTAATTGGTGTAGGTGTCACAGAAACCGGTTTCTGTGATGTACTACTTTCCAATAAGGGAGCAGGTACAATTACCTCATCAAGTTCTACTTTCCTCCCACTCACTTCTCTCGAGAGAAACACCTTCTCTAGAAAGGATCCATTCTTAGCAACGAATGTTTTGCCTTCGGATCTATTATAGAAGGTGTACCCAACAGTCTCCTTTGGGTATCCTATGAAAACACATTTCTCCGATTTGGGTTCGAGATTATCATGTTGAAGCTTTTTCACATAAGCATCACAGACCCAAATTTTCAGAAACGACAACTTTGGTTCTTGCCAAACCACAATTCATAAAGCGTCATCTCAACCGATTTTGATGGTGCCCTATTTAACGTGAATGCGGCCGTCTCTAAAGCATAACCCCAAAATGATAGCGGTAAATTTGTAAGAGACATCATAGATCGCACCATATCAAGTAAAGTACGATTACGACGTTCGGACACACCATTACGCTGTGGTGTTCCGGGTGGCGTGAGTTGCTAAACTATTCCGCATTGTTTCAAATGTAGACCAAACTCGTAACTCAAATATTCTCCTCCACGATCAGATCGTAGAAACTTTATTTTCTTGTTGTGATGATTTTCAACTTCACTATGAAATTCTTTGAACTTTTCAAATGTTTCAGACTTATGCTTCATTAAGTAGATATACCCATATCTGATTAAATCATCTGTGAAGGTGAGAAAATAACGATATCCGCCATGATCCTCAACATTCATCGGACCACATACATCTGTATGTATGGTTTCCAACAAATCTATTGCTCTCTCCATAGTACCGGAGAACGGCGTTTTAGTCATCTTGCCCATGAGGCACGGTTCGCAAGTACCAAGTGATTCATAATCAAGTGGTTCCAAAAGCCCATCAGTATGGAGTTTCTTCATGCGCTTTACACCGATATGACCTAAACAGCAGTGCCACAAATAAGTTGCACTATCATTATCAACTCTACATCCTTTTGGTTTCAACATTATGAATATGTGTATCACTACTATCGGGATTCATCAAAAATAGACCATTCTTCAAGGGTGCATGACCATAAAAGATATTACTCATATAAATAGAACAACCATTATTCTCTGATTTAAATGAATAACCGTCTCGCATCAAACAAGATCCAGATATAATGTTCATGCTCAACACTGGCACCAAATAACAATTATTTAGGTCTAATACTAATCGCGAAGGTAGAAGTAGAGGTAGCGTGCCGACCGTGATCACATCGACTTTGGAACCATTTCCCACGCGCATCGTCACCTCGTCCTTCGCCAGTGTTCGCTTAATCTGTAGTCCCTGTTTCGAGTTGCAAATGTTAGAAACGGAACCAGTATCAAATACCCAGGTGCTACTGCGAGCTCTAGTAAGGTACACATCAATAACATGTATATCACACATACCTTTGTTCACCTTGCCATCCTTCTTATCCGCCAAATACTTGGGGCAGTTCCGCTTCCAGTGACCAGTCTGCTTGCAGTAGAAGCACTAAGTTTTAGGCTTAGGTCTAGATTTGGGTTTCTTCTCCTGAGCAGCAACTTGCTTGCTGTTCTTTTTGAAGTTCCCATTCTTCTTCCCTTTACCCTTTTTCTTGAAACTAGTGGTCTCGTTGACCATCAACGCTTGATGCTCCTTCTTGATTTCTACCTCCGCAACCTTTAGCATTGCGAAGAGCTCAGGAATTGTCTTGTTCATCCCTTGCATATTATAGTTCATCACGAAGCTCTTGTGGCTTGGTGGAAGTGGTTGGAGAATTCTGTCAATGACGCTATCATCCGGAAGATTAACTCCCAGTTGAATGAAGTGATTATTATACCTAGACATTTTGAGTATATGCTCACTGACAGAACTGTTCTCCTACATCTTGCAGGTATAGAACTTATTGGAGACTTCATATCTCTCAATCCGGGCATTTGCTTGAAATATTAACTTCAACTCCTGGAACATCTCATATGCTCCATGACGTTCAAAACGTCGTTGAAGACCCGGTTCTAAGCCGTAAAGCATGGCACACTGAACTATCGAGTAGTCATCAGCTTTGCTCTGCCAGACGTTTATAACATCTGGTGTTGCTCCAGCAGCAGGCCTGGCACCCAGCGGTGCTTCTAGGACGTAATTCTTCTGTGCAGCAATGAGGATAATCCTCAAGTTACGGACCCAGTCTGTGTAATTGCTACCATCATCTTTCAACTTTGCTTTCGCAAGGAACGCATTAAAATTCAACGGAACAACAGCACGGGCCATCTATCTACAAGCAAACATAAACAAGCAAGATACTATCAGGTACTAAGTTCATGATAAATTTAAGTTCAATTAATCATATTACTTAAGAACTCCCACTTAGAAAGACATCCCTCTAATCCTCTAAGTGATCACGTGATCCAAATCAACTAAACCATAACCGATCATCATGTGAAATGGAGTAGTTTTCAATGGTGAACATCACAATGTTGATCATATCTACTATATGATTCACGCTCGACCTTTCGGTCTCAGTGTTCCGAGGCCATATCTGCATATGCTAGGCTCGTCAAGTTTAACCTGAGTATTCTGCGTGTGCAAAACTGGCTTGCACCCGTTGTAGATGGACGTAGAGCTTATCACACCCGATCATCACGTGGTGTTTGGGCACGACAAACTTTGGCAACAGTGCATACTCAGGGAGAGCACTTTTATCTTGAAATTTAGTGAGAGATCATCTTATAATGCTACCATCAATCAAAGCAAGAGAAGATGCATAAAAGATAAACATCACATGCAATCAATATAAGTGATATGATATGTCCATCATCATCTTGTGCTTGTGATCTTCATCTCCGAAGCACCGTTATGATCACCATCGTCACCGGCGGGACACCTTGATCTCCATCGTAGCATCATTGTCGTCTTGCCAATCTTATGCTTCTACGACTATCGCTACCGCTTAGTGATAAAGTAAAGCATTACAGGGTGATTGTATTGCATACAATAAAGCGACAACCATATGGCTCCTGCCAGTTGCCGATAACTCGGTTACAAAACATGATCATCTCATACAATAAAATTTAGCATCACGTCTTGACCATATCACATCACAACATGCCCTGCAAAAACAAGTTAGATGTCCTCTACTTTTGTTGGTGCAAGTTTTATGTGGCTGCTACGGGCTAAGCAAGAACTGTTCTTCCCAACACATCAAAACCACAACGATAGTTTGTTAAGTTGGTGCTGTTTTAACCTTCGCAAGGACCGGGCGTAGCCACACTCTGTTCAACTAAAGTTGGAGAAACTAACACCCTCCAGCCACCTGTGTGCAAAGCACGTCGGTAGAACCAGTCTTGCGTAAGCGTACGCGTAATGTCGGTCCGGGCCGCTTCATCCAACAATACCGCCGAATGAAAGTATGACATGCTGGTAAGCAGTATGACTTATATCACCCACAACTCACTTGTGTTCTACTCATGCAAGTAACATCAACGCATAAAACCTGGCTTTGATACCACTGTTGGGGAACGTAGTAATTTCAACATTTTCCTACGCACACACAAGATCATGGTGATGCATAGCAACAAGAGGGGAGAGTGTTGTCTGCGTACCCTCGTAGACCGAAAGTGGAAGCGTTAGCACAACGCGGTTGATGTAGTCGTACGTCTTCACGGCCTGACCGATCAAGCACCGAAACTACGGCACCTCTTAGTTCTAGCACACGTTCAGCTCGATGACGATCCCCGGACTCCGATCCAGTAGAATATCGGGGAAGAGTTCTGTCAGCATGACGGCGTGGTGACGATCTTGATGTTCTACCGTCGTAGGGCTTCGCCTAAGCACCGCTACAATGTTATCGAGGATTATGGTGGAGGGGGCACCGCACACAGCTATGAGATCAATGATCAATTATTATCTATGGGGTGCCCCCTGCCCCTGTATATAAAGGAGCAAGGGGGAGGAGGTGCGGACAGGCAAGGGGCACGCCAGTAGGAGTCCTACTCCTACCGGGAGTAGGACTCCCCACTTTTCCATGTTGGACTAGGACTTGGGGGGGAAGAAGAGAGAGAGGGGAAAGGAAAGGGGGGGCGCCGCCCCCCTCCTTGTCCAATTCGGACATGGGGGGAGGGGCGCGCGGCTGCCCCTTGGCCTCCTCTCCTCTTCCTCCACTAGGCCCATTAATGCCCATTAGGTTACCGGGGGTTCCGGCAACCTCCCGGTACTCCGGTAAAATGCCGATTTCACCCGGAACACTTCCGATATCCAAACATAGGCTTCCAATATATCAATCTTCATGTCTCGACCATTTCGAGACTCCTCGTCATGTCTGTGTCACATCCCGAACTCCAAACAACCTTCGGTACATCAAAACATATAAACTCACAATGAAACTGTCATCCAAACGTTAAGCGTGCGGACCCTACGGGTTCGAGAACAATGTAGACATGTCCGAGACACGTCTCCGGTCAATAACCAATAGCGGAACCTGGATGCTCATATTGGTTCCTACATATTCTATGAAGATCTTTATCGGTCAAACCGCATAACAACATATGTTGTTCCCTTTGTCATCGGTATGTTACTTGCCCGAGATTCGATCGTCGGTATCTTAATACCTAGTTCAATCTCGTTACTTGCAAGTCTCTTTACTCATTCTGTAATACATCGTCCCGCAACTAACTCATTAGTTGCAACGCTTGCAAGGCTTAAGTGATGTGCATTACCGAGAGGGCCCAGAGATACCTCTTCGACAATCGGAGTGACAAATCCTAATCTCGAAATACGCCAACCCAACAAGTACCTTCGGAGACACCTGTAGAGCACCTTTATAATCACCCAGTTACGTTGTGACGTTTGGTAGCACACAAAGTGTTCCTTCGGTAAACGGGAGTTGCATAATCTCATAGTCATAGGAACATGTATAAGTCATGAAGAAAGCAATAGCAACAAACTAAACGATCAAGTGCTAAGCTAACGGAATGGGTCAAGTTAATCACATCATTCTCCTAATGATGTGATCCCGTTAATCAAATGACGACTCATTTCTATGGTTAGGAAACATAACCATCTTTGATCAACGAGCTAGTCAAGTAGAGGCATACTAGTGACACTCAGTTTATCTATGTATTCACACAAGTATTATGTTTTCGGTTAATACGATTCTAGCATGAATAATAAACATTTATCATGATATAAGGAAATAAATAATAACTTTATTATTGCCTCTAGGGCATATTTCCTTCATTATCATGATATAAGGAAATATAAATAACAAATTTATTATTGCCTCTAGGGCATATTTCCTTCAGAAATGCATATCCCCATTGAGGTAACTTAGTGATTTACGAAAGTTCTTCGGTTTCATGCTAATCAAAAGTGGTTGCTAATAAGACTTGATCAACCTTATTAATGGATCACTTTTGAACGGTATGAAGTTGATAAATTTAGTAAGCACTACCTTCTGTCCCTACCTTTTTTCTGTCTTTATTAGTTAAATAAAATAAAATGCCATGTTTTGTCTGTTTTCTGAATTTCCCGTGCAATAAAAAATGACCCAAAAATAAAAGTTCTCAGAATGCCCTGAACATTTTACATGATTTTTTTCTGAATATTTGAGAATTTTTGGTGCAATAAATATCAGAGGGAGGTGCACCAGATGGGCACAACCCACCTGGGCGCACTAGCACCCCCAGGCGCGCCCTGGTGGGTTGTGGTCCCCACGTGGGCCCCCTCACTTACCTCTTCATCCCACATCATCACTCACCTCCAGAAAAAAATCTCCATTGTTCTCTCTCACGTGTTCTTGAGTTCAAACCCGCGGATTTCGATCTCTTTGCTCGAAGCTCCGTTTCCAAAACTGTTTTGGGGGATTGCTGCTTGGTATGCTTGGTATGTGACTCCACCGTTTGTCGAATTAGTTTTTGTTTTAGCGGTTTACATTTTGAATAATTAGCTACTCTTGGTGCTGCTGTAGGTGTGCTTGCATGTTAAATTCTTAGTGTTCTATGGCTTCTATGGATCCCTATGAGTAGTTGCTATCAATTTTATAAAGTTTTGTCGACAAATTTTTGTCACCCCAAAATTTTTATTTTCAGAAAATTGTACGCGGACATGAATATCTTCAGGAAGTTTGGCTCTAGGAATAACTCCAAGGGTGTTATTGGGGTGTCTTCTAACAATGATCTCCACCCTCGGAGCTTGGCAGAGGTACGGCCGTGCGAATGGCCGCACACCCCATTCCTGGAAGAGGCTGGAATTCTTCAGGAGTTCATGCAATATTTTGCAAACGCCAGCCTCGCCGACTTCATTGCAGATGAGTGTGACCAGCACCAAATCCTCACAAATATCTTTGTTCAGAGTTTTACTTTCCTGCCTAGGAATAATCCTCCTGAAGTGAGTATTGATTTATATGCTGAAAACCATTAGATACCACTTACTGAATTTTTTGATATATGCTTGATCCCTTCTGATGGGAGCTTAGCCGAGCCTAGACCGTCTGGGTTTGAGGATTTTTATCGCACTTTCCTACCATACATTATGTTTCTTTATTTGTTTATAAGTGCTTGCTTTCTAGAAAGAAAGTAGGTGTGCTCAGCGCACCAGACTTTGCTGTTTTACGCCGGGCACAAAAGGGCGACAACACTCATAGCTTGGGAGCTATTGTAGCTCGTCGCCTCCATCTTAATAAATCTCATGGTGAAATACATGGTGGGATTTTTGCTACTCGTTTGGTGGCTCACTTTGAGGTCGAGATACGCCCTCATGATTACCCTTTGACCTAGGTTTACCTAGACCGGGCAGCCATGGAACACCATCATTTTCTTGCACGAGATTATCCTGATATCCCCATTCCTTATAACGTGGTTTTTAGTGTTAAAACTCATGATATTATTCCACTTCCTGCACCTACTTTGTTTGATTCTGCTGCCAGGGGCGGATATTGGATCATGCGTGCGGACATCATCGCCTACCAGAATGCTCAGGCTGCTGCGGAAGCGGCACAGGAGGAGCCTCCGTAGTGGGATGAGTGGATGCCTGCTCCTCAGCACCCCTACTACCCTCCAAGCTAGCGATCGACTACCAAGTTAGGCCAAAAGCCTAAGCTTGGGGGAGTACGTGTTTCCACTGACTTTACATTCATGTTCACTTATTCCATTTGTCGGTGTCCATAGTTTTTCATTGTATCATCTATGCTTAGATTAATTTTCTTGCTTTCTTCTTGTGTGTTTGATAAACTTTAGAGAAAAAACCCAAAATTTAGTTGTAGCTAGTTTACATTCTGTGCATGCTTAGCTGTAGTATTAAAAAGAAAACCCAAAAAGATTTCCTTGTTCTTATTTTGCTTGTTGGGAGCTTTCCCGTGTAAATAATTTTTCTCATTTTGTTTTTCCCTTATTTGCTTGTTCAAGAAAACAAAAAACTCCACAAATATTTCAGTATGTTTCTCTGAATTTCTTTTCTTTTTATTCGAGTTGTACCAAGGAGAAGACCACGATGAAAATGTTGAGTGACTCTCATATGAATAATTGTTGAACTAATAAAGAGCCCATTCTACCTTGTCTTCTCCCGTTGAATAAAAGGTTTGCAGATTTTAGCTTAGTCCATGGCACTCTTGCATTATTATTATTTTGATATCATTCGGTCGTGCAAGTGAAAGGCAATGATCATGACATTCGATGAACTGGCCGTGGCAGAGAGAAACTGGTATGAACTCGACTTGTTCTGTCTTTGTAAATATGTTTAACTTAGTATACATGATTTAGCCCATTATGATTAAACATGTTTGCAATGACAATTGGAGATTATAGTTTCTCATGCCATGCATAAGTAGCTAGGAGTCGATAATGATTTATCTTGGATATCAACATTACGTTAAAATGATTGTGATGTAGTATGATGATATGGTATCCTCCTCTGAATGTTCAAGTGGCTTGACTTAGTACATGTTCATGCATGTAGTTGAATCAAAACCAACATAGCCTCTATAATATTTATGTTCATGGTGTTCATATCCTACTCATGCTAGTGTCCAATGTTACTTATGCATAATGCATGGTTATGATCATTGTTGCTCTCTAGCTGGCCGCTTCTCAATCTAATTGCTAGCCTTCGCCTGTACTAAGTGGGGATTCTGCTTGTACATCAAATACCTTGAACCCAAAGTTATTCCAGATGAGTCCACCATACCTACCTATATACGGTATTACCCTTCCGTCCTAAGTAAATTTGCATGTGCCACCTCTAAAAACTTCTAAAAATTATCTGTTTTGTGTGCCTAGATCGTTTATGAAACGACAGGAGGTGGTCGGCATCTTCCAGGCTAGCGGGTTATTCTCAGGTCAAGTGTTTATTCACTCGCCATCGCACGAGAAAAGGGCCGTATTAGGGATTCCCAGTCCTGAACTCAAAAATGCAAATAATTAAACAAAACTCCCCCGGGATTGTTGTTGGTTTGGACGGCACCCGTTATTTCAGACAAGCCGTGGAATGTGATTGTTGGTGCAGGGGGAGTAAACCTTTACTTTTATCGCTTGGGAACCGCCACTAGCCTGTTTAGCATGGGAGATATTGATAACTGATGGTCGTGAAGTAAATGAGAAGGGTGCATGTCCCAAAATAATCATTTACCTATGTTTTAAAAATTGAGCTCTGGCACCTCTGCAAATCACTACTTCCCTCTGTGAAGGGACTATCTATTTACTTTTATGTTGTGTCATCACCTTCTAAAACAAGCGCCAGAAACTGAGTAGAGCATAGTTGTCATGGTTTATGCATTGTGTGTAGCTAATGTTGGGTGCATCATGACTGGATCTTTTCTACCAAGAATTACAATGTTTAGTCGCTGCTTGAACTTTGGAGATGCTCTGCATTTATGTTTTGCGGTCTTAGAAAGGGCTAGCGAGATACCACTATTGTCATATTATATCATGGTTGTTTTGACAACGTGTTGCTATTTGAGATATCTTATTGTTGCTCGCTAGCTCATTATGTCATTGATACGAGTCATTATGATCTTTAAGAGTTATTGTCGACATGGTTAGTTATAATGTTGGCTGAAAACTTGGGTGCTTTTTAAGCTTATTTATGCAAACAAGAGCAAAATAGTTCGTAAAAGTTTTTCTTTTTCACTTTCAGTTTATCAACTGAATTGCTTGAGGACAAGCAAAGGTTTAAGATTGGGGGAGTTGATACGTCTCTAACGTATCTAGTTTTCTTAACGTTTTTCCTCTTGTTTTGGACTCTAATTTGCATGATTTGAATAAAACTAACCCCCGACTGACGTTGTTTTCAGCAGAACTAGCATGGTGTTATTTTTGTGCAGAAATAAAAGTTCTCGGAATGGAATGAAACTTTGCAAGGATTTTTTATATCAGTAATAAGAATTTCTGGAGCCAAGACCTGCAGGAGAGGGGCACCTGGGTGGGCACAACCCACGAGGGCGCACTCCCATCTCCTGGCGCGCCCAGGTGGGTTGTCCTCACCTGGTGGCCCTGCTGACCCTGAAACCAATGCTATGAAATCCTATTTCTGGAGAATAAAATCAGGGAGAAAGAATTATCATGATCTACGAGACGGAGCCGCCGCCAAGCCATGTTCTAACTCGGGAGGGCAGATCTGGAGTCCGTTTGGGGCTCCAGAGAGGGGGATCTTTGTTCTTCGTCAGCACCAACCCTTCTCCATCGCCAATTCCATGATGCTCCCCACCGGTAGTGAGTAATTCCTTCATAGGCTTGCTGGTCAGTGAGGAGTTGGATGAGATTCATCATGTAATCGAGTTAGTTTTGTTAGGGCTTGATCCCTAGTATCCACTATGTTCTTAGATTGATGTTGCTATGACTTTGCCATGCTTAATGCTTGTTACTTTGGGCCTAGGTGCCATGATTTCAGATCCGAACCGTTTATGTTATCACCATTATATCCATGTTCTAGATCCGATCTTGCAAGTTATAGTCACCTACTACGTGTTATGATCCGGTAACCCCGGAGTGATAATAATCGAGACTTCTTTTGGTGATTACCATAGTTTGAGGAGTTCATGTATTCACTATATGTTAATGCTTTGTTCCGATTCTCTATTAAAAGGAGGCCTTAATATCCATTAGTTTCCAATATGGACCCCGCTGCCACGGGAGGGTAGGACAAAAGATGTCATGCAAGTTCTTTTAATAAAGCACGTATGACTATTTACGAAATACATGCCTACATTATATCAATGAACTGGAGCTAGTACCGAATAGCCCTAGGTTAGAACTGTCACATGATGAATATCATCCAACAAGTCACCGATCTAATGCCTACAAATTTACCTTATATTCTTTCTGCTAAGTTATTACTGCTATCATCACTGTTATGCTTGCTACAAAATTACTGCTATCACTATTACCGCTATTATTGCTACCGTCACTACTATCAAACTACTTCGCTACTGATTACTATTAATCTCTAGGTGTTGTTGAATTGACAACTCAGTTGCAAATACCTTCAAATATTCTTTGGTTCCCCTTGTGCCGAATCTATAAATTTGGGTTGAATACTCTACCCTTGAAAACTATTGCGATCCTCTATACTTGTGGGTTATCAAGCGGCGGCGCTCCAACATTACAACCAGTACTATCACGTCTCTCTAGGCCAACGGGTATCTCCCTACTATAGCCAGGTGTCGATCCCCCGTGGGTGCAGGCGTGAATCGCTCGGCTTCTGCCATTCTCACTGCTCGTCAAGGGGAGCGGGTTTCTTCATTTCGCACCTCATCAAAGGCGTATATTTTCCCCTTCACCCCTTCGTACGGGACCTACTATTTTATTACGGGCTAGATTGCCACCATCTAGCCCAAAGTCCATCCTCCACATTACCACGTTTATAACATTCTGTGAAGCCTTCCTCCCCATCCAGCCCCACTTCGCGTTGTGGATGAAGGTATTCTGTGTCAAGTTGCCTAGCAGTGGCTCCTTGCTTGCAGATTGCGGCGGGGCCATGATTAGTAATCTCACAAATGTGATCTGGCCGGAGGGCACCTTTGTGTAAACGGTGAAGCTTTGGGAGTGGTTTTATGTGGCCGACCAATCCTCGGGAAACCAGGAGGATATTCCGGCCTTTTCGGCGGAGCCGCTGAGGAGATTGTTCTCCTGGTCGGACAAAAACCTCGACTACGAGACCAGAAGGAGGTGAAAGTGCTTCAAAACAAGCTCAAGGCTGTGATCGGCATGGGCGTCCATTTGGTGGACGTAGTCCACGTGATGAGCATGTCAGATAATTAAATCATGCGCAAAAGTACTATCCAGAACATTTTTGGTTCTTTGATGATTCTAGCACTGAACTCAACTTGGAAGTTACATTCGCTATATGCTAGGAATTTCTATGAATATGGTACTAGAAACCACCACTAAAATATTCGTTACTATGTATAATTTAGAAATATCTAACTTGTTATTTAATAATACTAAAAGATGTATGAACACACACGCACGCACCCCCCCCCACACACACACACATATATAGGACAAATTTTATCTACAACCAGCGGTCGCTACCATCACTTGAGATTTGTATGTTGTATGTAGTATCTACCAAATCAGAGAGTATATACGCGTATTATGTACTATATAAGGATGTTTAGGTAGTATATATAGTACTTTTTAGGTAATATGCATCGTATTTTCAGTGTGCTCCTTTTTACATACAAATATATACATATTTCACAAATATAATAAAAACTATGGGCCAGCTTGCAATTTTATCATGTTAGCCACTTTGGATTATCTTATAATACCATATGAACATACTTATAATAATAAAGTAGTATATACAATACCATATGATAGTATATGAGACATGTGGGTAACTACCCCTGGTTGGTAGGATGGATTTTCCCTATATATATGTATACACTATATAGTTTCTGCAATTAGAAAATTAATTCGAATATTTTTTACAAGAAAGATTATTTTTGGTTAATCATACAATTTACATTTTGTAAAATCAAAAAAATTCAATGATATACATTACAATTGTGTAACAATGAATAATGTAACTATTATTTGGAAACATTTTATGTAACTGAGTAATTGAAAATCATATTAATTTAAATTATAATATGGTACACGTAATTTAAAGAAGTATAAAAGTTTAGTATGATAAATAATTATTTAACATCGCACCGGGCCCCAAAGTCATTTGGACCGGCTCTGTCCCCATTTTCGTGGCTAGAGAGTGCGGCTGGCGTCGGACGATGCGTTGTGAGCATCAGGCACTGGCTCTTCTGGGTCGCCGCCCATGGCGAAGATGTTCCAATGGAGCAGGTCGGCGCCAGCATCCAGGTAGAAGGTGGGGGCGGGGTGAGGCGGCGCTGCCGGGAGCCACAGAAAATATGGGATTTGCACAAATGCGCCCTTCGCCTAATCCATCCAGCAGACAAGGAATTCATCAGATCAAAAGTGTCTTCAAGGATTTCTATCCGATCCTTTACCATCTATCGAGGGTTTCTCTAGCGGATCCTCTGAACATGCTTTGGTCCATTAGTTTGTCCCCTTTACTTTATGGGTTTTCAATTTCTGTGCCCTAGGTTGCAAAGTTGTGCTCAGTTTTGCCCAAGCCAACTCATTTCTGTGCCCCAGGGTTGATTGTTAGTCGTTGGTGTTACTAACGTGTGGGACACCCCCACCACATGGCGCTCTCACAATTAGTTGTGTGCGTGTCTGCATGCATGAGTAGTCACACCATGATCATGTTGGCTCTTTCACACACGGGGAGTATGCGCTGAGGGAGTCCTGGATTAGGGGGTCTCCGGACAGCTAGACTATCTCCATTGGCCGGACTGTTAGTACGAAGATACAAGATTGAAGACTTCGTCTCGTGTCCGGAAGGGACTCTACTTGGCGTGGAAGGCAAGCTAGGCAATACGGATATGGATATCTCCTCCTTTGTAACCGACCTTGTGTAACCCTAACCCTCTCCGGTGTCTATATAAACTGAAGGGTTTTAGTCCGTAGGACAACAACCATAACATACAATCATACCATAGGCTAGCTTCTAGGGTTTAGCCTCTCTGATCTCGCGGTAGATCTACTGTTGTACTACCCATATCATCAATATCAATCAAGCAGGACGTAGGGTTTTACCTCCATCAAGAGGGCCCGAACCTGGGTAAAACATCGTGTCCCCTGCCTCCTGTTACCATCCGTCCTAGATGCACAGTTCGGGACCCCCTACCCGAGATCTGCCGGTTTTGACACCGACATTGGTGCTTTCATTGAGAGTTCCTTTGTGTCGTCGCCATTAGGCTTGATTGGTCCTACTATCATCGATAGCGATGCGGTCCAGGGTGAGACTTTTCTCCCCGGACAGATCTTCGTATTCGGCAGCTTTGCACTGGGGGCTAATTCGCTTGGCCATCTGGAGCAGATTGAAAGCTACGCCCCTGGCCATCAGGTCAGATTTGGAAGTTTGAACTACACAGCTGACATCCGCGCAGACTTGATCTTCGATGGATTCGAGCCACAGCCGGGCGCACCACACTGTCACGATGGGTATGACCTAGCTCTGCCGCCAAACAGTATGTCAGAGGCCACGCCCGCATCAGCTCCGACCCTTAGCTCGGAGCCAACTGCGCCAATCGAGGACGGGTGGTTAGACACCGCCTCAGGGGCTGCAGTCTCAACGACGATCGAGCCGAACACCAGCCTAATCCTCTGCGCAGCCCGTGACCCCAAGGTGCCGGACTCTTTTTCTGACTCCGAACCGCCCGCGCCCCGGCCAATCGAATCCGATTGGGCGCCGATCATGGAATTCACCGCCGCGAATATCTTTCAGCACTCGCCCTTCAGCGACATTCTGAACTTACTAAGATCTCTCTCTTTGTCAGGAGAGCCCTGTCCGGATTATGGCCAACATGATTGGGATGCGGACGGCGAAGAAATTCGACGCCCACCCACCACCCACTTAATAGCCACTGTCGATGACTCAACTGACATGCTCTACTTCGACTCTGAATACATCGACGGTATGGACGACGATGTGGGAGGCGAAGAGGAACCACCACCCACAGGGCGCTGGACGTCCAGCTCATCATATAACGTATACATGGTGGACACACCAAAAGAAGACGACGACGAGGAACAGAAGGACGCTTGTTCCCTTGAGAAGCAGTCAAAGCGGCGGTGCAGGCGCCGCCCCAAATCCCGCCTCGGCAGAAATAACGATCATACAGACCCAGTGTTGGAGCAGGGTGAACCACCACCGGACCACGGTAATACGGAGAATCAAACCGGACGAACCAATTCTGTCAAAGATGATAGTCCTGACGACATAACACCGGGCAAGCACCCGGAGCAGCAGAATGCCCGCCAAATTAAGGCTTGTTGCCACCGTGAGGAGTCTGAAAAAGCAGAAGCAAAGCCTCAAGGTTGCGCAAGACACACTCCAAATCAGATGGAGTAAAGTACTCAACATAGCAGTGAAGTACGGCGACAATCGCCCCACCAAGAGCTACCCAAAGCGGAAGTTGCTACCTGAATTCGATGAGGAGGCCTCAGACCCCCCACAACCAAAAATTAAAACAGCCATCTGGCCGGATAGACGACCTCACGGCCAACATAAAGCGGCAAGCAACGCCGCACATAAGCCAATACGCGGTCTACGTGAGGGCTCGCATCAAAAGGAGGGCGAAACCAGATCCATATATGGACCACGCAAGCATGCTCCAGCATACGATGCAACACAACAAACATCCGAACAATGCGGTACACCCAGATATCGGGGTGCCGCACACCCCCTATGTTTCACCGATGAGGTGTTGTACCATGAATTTCCAGAGGGATTCAAACCTGTAAACATAGAGGCATACGATGGAACAACATACCCTGGGGTCTGGGTTGAGGACTATATCCTCCATATCCACATGGCTCAGGGAGATGATCTCCACGCCATTAAGTATTTACCCCTCAAACTCAAAGGGCCAGCTCGGCACTGGCTTAAGAGCCTCCCCGAAAGCTCCATTGGAAGTTGGGAAGAGCTCGAAGACGCCTTTCGGGCAAATTTTCAAGGGACTTATGTCCAACCTCCGGACGCGGATGATTTGAGTCATATAACTCAACAACCCGAAGAGTCAGCCCGAAAGCTTTGGAACATGTTTCTTACTAAAAAGAACCAAATTGTCGACTGTCCAGACGCCGAAGCCTTGGCAGCGTTTAAGCATAGCGTCTATGATGAATGGCTTGACAGACACCTCAGCCAAGAAAAGCCAAGAACAATGGCAGCATTAACAAGCCTCATGACCCGCTTTTGCGCGGGCGAAGATAGCTGGCTAGCTAGATACAGCACCAGCGACCCCAGTACATCCGAAGTTAGAGATGGAAATAGGAAATCACGGTGCAACAGCAATAACAAACGCCGGAATAAAGAAGACAGCACGAAGAGCACGGTAGTAAACGCCGGATTCAACAGCTCTCGGCCAGGTCAATAAAGCCGCCCTCTAAAGGCGCCAGAGATGAACTGTCCAGCCTAACAAAATTCTGGACCAAATATGTCAGATCCATAGCACCCCTGGTGTCGTGGTTTTGTCACGACAGATGTCCTAGACAAAGGACTTAGTCGTGGAACCATCGCTACGGGTTAGCTTGAAGGGGTTAAAGCGGACACAAGGACGCAAGAGAGTTTATACTAGTTCGGCCCCTTCAATGAAGGTAAAAGCCTACGTCTAGTTATGATGGAATTGATGGGTGTTTCGATGACTAGGGAGCAAATAAGCTTCGCCTATGTCTCGAGTTGTTGTCTGTCTTTGAACCGCCGCCGGGTCGTCCCCTTATATACATGGGTGACGCCCGTCGGTTTACAGAGTCCCGATACCGGCTCATAGATGCATCCGGTTCGGTCTCCACTATTCCTAACTTATAACACAAGTTACATACCGACGCCGGTTTATAGCTATAGGCCTTAAACCGATTATGGGCCTTTAGCCCTCATCTGCCCTCATGGGCTTTTATCATACTCAACTAATGATGAAGTTAACCCGGCCTGTCCTGGCCGGTTTACGCCTAGTAGTAATATCCCCAACATTAGGCCCCAAATTGATTTGAAAAGGTTCATGTCAATCCTTAGCAAAAATCTTCATCTTCAACATCTTCTTGTATTTTGTTGAACCACCGTGATGTCATCTTCTCTGCTCGCGGTAGACCGGTGTGACGTCACTAGTTATAAAGAACCTTATCCTATTAACAAGCCTGCGACAATTAAGGCCGCAGCTTCGTTTCCAAACTCGTGGCTCCTTGATTCTCACGCCTGACATATCCCTTTCTTTATAAATAGGACCGAAGGGTCATTTCCTTTCTCTTTCCCTCCGACCCCTTCTGCTTCATCTTCCTCGCGTTGCCCAGCTTCGGAGCTCCGGCCCCACCGTCGACCTCTGCATCAACCTTGGCCGCTGCATCAACCTGAGCACACCAGAGCATCGCGGCGACCTTCCGCTTCTTCCTCAGCTCCAGTAAATCTTCTTTCCTTTGTTTCTTCTTTAGCCCATGAATAAAACTTCAAACCTGATGTATTCCCTGTAATGGCTTATCTTCTGTTACCAAAGAAAACCTTTATGCGCATAAAACATTGATCTGGTCCCTTGTGAATTGCTTTGAGATCAACCTTTTAGGTCTAAATCCTTTTATTTTCCTGTCTTACGGTAGATCCAAAATTTCACTGCGACCTTATGAAATCTGTTTTTACCTTCCTTAGTCATTCTTGCCTTAGATCTATATCCTCTTTACCACATAGGCAGTTCACCTTTGAAAAAGCAATCTTATCATATATCATTAGTCCCCTTGTTAAACCGCCGTGATGCTGTTGCTTCATAAACTCCGGTTTAGATAGATCTACTTCCGGTTTAACATTGCACATATCAATGTACTTTGTAGATTTCATCATGGCCAAGCAAGTGTATGAGTGCAATTGGGTCCCTTCTCGCGTCACAGAGGATCAACTGGACGATTTAGTCCTGATTGGCGCCTTGGGCAGCAAAGACACCGTCCATTGGAGGGCTCCTGGCAAAGAATGCCCCCCACACCTCGAGAAGGAGAGGTTGTTGTTTTCGTAGATCACTTAGCCCGGGGTTTTAAACCGCCCGGTTCTAAATTCTACCAGGATGTTCTAGGTGATTTCCAACTCCATCCGCAAGACACTGGCCCCAACTCTATTACAAATATGTGCCACTTCCAAGTGCTCTGTGAGGTGTTCTTTCAAGAGGAGCCCACAGTGGAATTATTCAGAGATCTTTTCCATCTAAACCGCCGTACTGAGTTTACTGATGGCTCTCATACGGAGTTGGGTGGCATGGCGATTCAAAAAAGGAAAGAGGTCACATACCCTCACGCCAAGCTGCACAGTCACCCCAAGGAGTGGAATCAGACATGGTTCTACTGCAAAGACACCTCCCCTGCTGGTGAGAATCCCTTGCCTGGCTTTCGTCCAGAGCGGCTCAGCAATACCCATCCTTTTCCTCAACGATTGAGTGCCCAGGAGAGAAGCAAATATGCTCTTCTGCTGTCAAAGCTTAGAGCCTTTATGTCCAACGGTTTAACAGGGGTTGACCTTGCTCGCTGTTGGATATCATGGAGCATACTGCCCCTTAGTCAGCGCTCCGGTTTGATGTGCGAATATACTGATAGTGTGGATGACCCACTACGACATTCAAGACTCCAGCTCTCTGGTGAAGAAATCATAGAAGCTGTGCGTAAGATACTGAATGAACCGGAGCACATCTGCGCTAGAACCGGCCTGCTTCCCTTCTGTGCCACCAACAAACCGCCAGCTGTAAGACTTTGATTTTTCTCTTCGCTGAATCTGTTATTGATATGTCTGGTCATTATTTTTAATATCAGTGTCTGCATAATCAGGGCGATGATCCGTTTTGGAGCAAAAAGCTGCCGCAGGAGAAACCAGAGAAAACAGATAAACCGGAAAGAGCAACCCGGCAAAAAACTAAAGTTGTGAAGAAGACTGCCCACCGGAAAAGAACCACTGCATCTTCTAATCCGGCCCCTGATGACGAGGTGGATAATCCGGACTTTGAGGTAGAGCTTGACTCACTTGGTTTATTTTTCATGCATCTTATTGATGATGATATTTGTCAGGATGATGCCGAAGCCAGCCATGCGGATGTTGCAGAGGTAATTATTCTCTCTTCCGATTCAGAAACTTTGCCTTCACAAAAAATCCGTCAGGCAAACCGGAAAGTTAAATTTTCTCATCCTCTTGCTTATTTGGATCCTAAACTTCTTATGAAGACTCAACAACACGAAGCTCGCCGCACCACCCGGCACAGCGGCCAGGTAGTTACCTCCGCCGGTTTACCGAACAGTCCGGTTCGGAAACGTCATTCCGAGGTCTCTAATTCGCTTGTTAGTGCTTGTCCTAAAGCGGGCTGCTTTCGTCAACCTCTTAATCCGTCTGACTCCAATTATTAGGTTATTTCCCACTCATCTTCTGGCGAGTCGTCGGCTACTCAGCTCCCACCGCTCGAAACGGTGCTTGGGTAAGCTATATTTATTGTGATGTTTGCAGTACATTGCCTTAGAACATATGCTATATTTAATTTTGTTATTCTTCTCAGGGCCAAACCTAGGCCGAGCAAGAAGGCCCGCCTGGATAAAGCGGCCGAAGAAGATGTCATTCTTGAACCAGGCACCACACCCAATCTTGAAGCGGTTATTCCTGAGGATATTCCCAATGATCCACCGCAGACAGATGATGATCATACTGCTGAGGAAAGACCTACTGATACCTCAGGTCCTATCCATTAGCCCACAGGTTCCCTCCGGGTTGCAAGCTCCACCGGTCCCGCAAAACCTACTGACAAGCCAACAGCTCCAGTGCAAACCGGCGGTACCAATGATGATGAAGTTGTCATTACTGGCACTGGCCATACTGAGCCAAGCAATCATGTCGCTTTATCCAAACATTCTGCCAAGGAAGAATTAGCTGCTTTTGGCCAAGGCAAGTGGAATGCTGATCTGACGGCTTACGCTGCTCTGAACGCCCAAGATATCCATTCCGGCTATCTGAACCGGCTGTATACCAGCCGTGACTATGAAGCCGGTCTGGTTAACATGATGAAGGATAAATATGAGATAACTTCCATATGCTCCTTTCTGCTTGTATGCTTTCATTCTTGCTGACTCTCCTAGCCCCTAAGGGCCGATTTGAAATATTCTTTCAAACCAAGACTTAATAATATGAATCTTGATGCTTTGAAATTTGTTGATGTAGTCCCCAAGGGCCGGTTCAACATAGCGTAGTTAAACCGGTACTTTAAGTAATTGAAACTGCCGCATTAGAATACATATGATCAAATAGCCATTAGCCCCCAAGTGCCAAGTTGAATACTTGTATTGAGCTTGGGACTTTGTAAACAATTGAAAGATGAAGATCGAATATGCATTAGCCCCCAAGTGCTAAGCGCATAACTTGTTATGTGGTTGGTACTTGAATCCTTCTACCGATTTGTTGAAACATATATTTGTATGCCTGTAGGCGGAGCTGAAGGTGAAAGAAAGCCAAGTCATCGATCTGCAAGAAAACCTGAAAACCCAACAGGCTGAAACCTCCAAGGCAAAAGAGGAATTGGCCAGTGCCTTAAGCGCCATGGAACAACTTAAGGAGAACTTCGAGAAGAAACGGGCGGATTGGGCCACTGAAAAATCCGCTTTGATCAAACGAGCAGAGGATGCCGAGGCTGCACTGAAACCAGTGACGGATGAACTGACCAGCATAAAGCGGCACGTTCATGCCATGACCACTGCTATCTTTGGTAAGCCAGCTTGCCTTCTGAATTGGTTCTGCCTTCTTATAGAATCGCCGGTTTATTAACCTTTTATGGTATTTCAGGGACACGCATTGGTCACTTGGGGTCAGATGTGCGGAAGAAATTGAAAGCCGCCTATACCTTGGTTGAACAATTGTATACTGGTGCCCAGCGGATCATCTATACCACGTCTCATAACAAACCGGCGCCCACTTTGATTCAAGATACTTTGATGAAACTGTCAGTGCTTCCTGCCCGGGTTGAAGAGCTGAAGAAATCTGCTGCTCGAACCGGTGCAATCAATGCTTTAATCTGGGCAAAAGCCTGGGTGCCGGATTTTGATCCTATTGAAGCGGCTCAGGGTTATCCCAGTTTGAAGGAAGACGGGTCAGAATTTGGTGAAGCGGATCTGCGAGCCATAAACCGGGAGGTACATCCGCTAGCTTGTCAACTGGCCGAGGAAGCAGATTTGTCTCATTATCAAGCCCAATATGATAGCCAGAACAAGTGAATAGCTGCACCAATCCATGAATCGGAAAACCTGATCCCTCCAATCCATAAGCATACTTACGCTCCCGATATTGATCCGTCTTCGCTAATCCATGATGAAGCTATTTTTCAAGCATTGATGGGAATCGACTGGACAACTGTGGATTTCCAGCCACTGGGTAGAGAAACGGAAGCTGAAGCGGTGCAGGATGACCCACAACCATCAGGCCAGGCTGGTGGCCAAGCTTAAACCGGAAGCCGGTTTTAAAACTGTCTCTCCTTTGTGAAAAAATAATTATGTTATTATGGGCGCCATGTTGGCTTGTAATAGGCTAGCTGATACCTTTGATGTTGATATGCCTTCGTGCAAAACTTGTTCTTCCTGTGGTAATGAACTTTCCAAAATACTTTCTGAAATAAGAAATTCATTAAGTGCCACCGCGGTTGTACCGTCAGGCGGAATATGATGTTTGTATATATAAAGTCAAAACATCCAAAACAAAATTTTAAGTATATGATCAAAAAATTTGAGATACATAATACCTGCCACCGTTGAGTGTGAAGTTGGCTTGGCCAACCTTGAAGCAGAGTTTTTGCAAACCCACACTGTTGGAGGAAATAACAACTCCTGTATATGTATATGACACTGGTTACCATGTAAACCTTGCCGGGTGATAATGAACACCGTGTTACTCCATAAGAGGATGTTAACAACAAGGATCAAACCGGACAAATAATCTCCGGATTGACGTGAATTGTGTTCTGTCAATTGATTGGTTAAAAAACTTTGTCGGTTTAAAGAACACAATAAAAAACAAAAAAAACCCTTCAAAGAAAAGTATGAAGCAAAAGTAACGACAAAAACGTTTGCCAAAAAAGATTTATTTAAGCTGATCAAATGGCGTAACCATGGCCAAACATGACCAACCTCCCGTTAGGTGTAACTATGGTTCTAGTTAGCCAGGTCCCCAAGTGATTCTTGTGGCATTTATGCTGACCAAATGGCGTGGTCATGGTTCGGGTTCGACCAAGCCCCCAAGTGATTCTGTGGCCTTAGGACGATCAAATGGCATGACTGGTTCAGACATGACCAAGTACCCAAGTGATTTGGTGGCTTTCGCCTATCAAGAGGCATGGTATTGGTTCGGACACGA
This sequence comes from Triticum aestivum, assembly GCF_018294505.1. Lineage (NCBI taxonomy): Eukaryota > Viridiplantae > Streptophyta > Magnoliopsida > Poales > Poaceae > Triticum > Triticum aestivum. The sequence goes on along the minus strand of NC_057800.1, from coordinate 653,854,075 downwards.
CCAATCCTCCAAGTGATATAACACGATGATTTTAGCAAAGCGAACTCAAGGGGTAAAAGGGAGGCTGCTTTAGAGCAACTCCGTGTAACCTCACATGATGTAAAAGAACAGATACCCCGCTTTAGCCGAGGTTCCGGTTTATTATACTTAATCATAATATATACATTGTATGTACATAAGCATAGCCAATGGCTCAGGTATAGTAAGGCCAAAGATGAGCTATATTCCACGGCCTGTTAGTCTCCTCCTCTGATGTACGTGAGTCCTTATGCTCTCGAATATCGATCAGATAGAACGACCCGTTGTGCAGATTCTTGCTAACCACAAAAGGCCCCTCCCAATGTGGGGATAGCTTATGCATAACAGTCTGATCTTGGATGAGCCGAAGCACCAAATCTCCTTCCTGGAAGGCTCTGGTTCTGACTCGGCGACTATGATAACGACGAAGATCCTGTTGGTAAATCGCCGACCGGGCGGCTGCGATGTCACGCTCTTCATCCAACCGGTCCAAAGCATCTTGCCGTGCTATCTCGTTGTCCGCTTCAACATAAGCCGTAACACGAGGTGAGTCATGACAGATATCGCTGGGGAGAACCGCCTCTGCTCCATAAACCATGAAGAACGGTGTGTATCCTGTTGATCTGTTGGGTGCTGTATTGATGCTCCATAACACAGATGGTAATTCTTCTACCCAACACCCTGGCGTTCTCTGCAAAGGAACCATGAGCCGGGGCTTGATGCCTCTCAAGATCTCTTGATTAGCTCTTTCTGCTTGACCATTGGACTGTGGATGTGCCACTGATGAAACGTCGAGCCGGATGTGCTCCCGTTCGCAGAACTCCTTCATAGCACCTTTGGACAAATTGGTACCATTATCTGTGATAATACTATGCGGAAAGCCAAACCAGAAAATCACCTTTTTGATGAACTGAACCGCCGTGGCCGCATCACACTTGCTAACAGGTTCTGCCTCCACCCACTTTGTAAACTTGTCCACCGCCACCAGGAGGTGGGTCTTCTTATCTTTGGACCTTTTGAAAGGCCCAACCATATCCAGCCCCCAAGTCGCAAATGGCCAAGTAATTGGAATCATCCTCAATTCTTGAGCCGGTACATGAGCACGTCTTGAAAACCTTTCGCAACCATCACATCGTCTGACCAGATCCTTCGCATCAGCATGAGCAGTTAACCAATAGAAACCATGGTGAAACGCTTTAGCCACCAGAGACTTTGAACCGGCGTGGTGACCACAATCTCCTTCGTGGATCTCACGCAAAATTTCACGGCCTTCTTCAGGAGACACGCAACATTGAAAAGCTCCTGATACACAGCAATGATGCAACTCACCGTTGATGACAGCCATGGACTTGGATCGCCGGATTATCTGCCGGGCCAGAATCTCATCTTCTGGCAACTCGCCCCGGTTCTTGTACGCCAGGTAAGGAAGCATCCAATCCAGAATAACATGAAGAACTGCCACCAATTGAGCCTCCGGATCAGGAATGGCCAAATCCTCTTCACCAGGGATCTTCACCGACGGGTTGTGCAGCACATCCAGAAAAACATTGGGTGGGACCAGTTTGCGCTAAGAGCCCAGCCGGCTTAAAGCGTCCGCCGCTTCATTTTTCCGCTGGTCCACGTGGTCCACCTGATAGCCTCTGAAATAACCTGCAACAATATCCACCTCACGACAATATGCTGCCATGAGTGGGTCCTTGGAGTCCCAAGTGCCAGACACTTGCTGAGCCACAAGGTCTGAATCACCAAAGCACTTAACTCGACTTAGATTCATCTCCTTAGACATCCGAAGACCATGGAGCAAGGCTTCATACTCAGCTGCATTGTTAGTACAAGGGAACATTAAACAGAGAACATAACAAAACTTATCACCTCGTGGGGAAGTTAATACGACTCCAGCCCCCGAGCCTTCCAACTGCCTGGATCCATCAAAATGGATGGTCCAATACGTATGATCCGGCTTTTCTTCAGGTGCTTGCATTTCCATCCAATCATTGATGAAATCAACAAGTGCTTGACTTAATCGCTGTCCGAGGCACAAATTTCAAACCGTATGGCCCCAGCTCTATAGCCCACTTTGCAATCCGGCCAGTTGCTTCCCGGTTCTGGATGATATCTCCCAAAGGAGCAGAACTGACCATCGTAATTGGGTGCCCTTGGAAGTATTGCTTAAGCTTCCGGCTTGCCATAAAAACTCCGTACACCAACTTCTGCCAGTGCGGATACCTTTGCTTGGACTCAATGAGTACCTCACTGATATAATAGACCGGACGTTGAACCGGATGCTCCTTACCTGCCTCCTTTCGCTCCACCACAATAGCCATGCTGACCGCACGAGCATTAGTAGCAACATATAGCAGTAACGGCTCCTTGTCAATGGGAGCGGCGAGCACAGGCGGATTGGCCAATTGCCGCTTTAAGTCCTCAAATGCTTCATCAGCAGCAGAACTCCAGACGAACTGATCCGTCTTCTTCAACATCTGATACAAAGGGATCGCCTTCTCACCAAGGCGGCTGATAAACCGGCTTAACGCGGCAATCCGGCCTGCCAGGCGTTGAACATCATTGATACACTTCGGTTTAGCCAGGGAGGTGATGGTTGTGATCTTCTCCGGATTAGCCTCAATTCCCCTGTTGGACACCAGAAAACCCAATAACTTGCCCGCCGGTACACTAAAGACACACTTGTCCGGATTAAGCATCATCTTGTACGTCCTTAGGTTATCATAGGTTTCCTTCAAATCATCAACCAGAGTCTCCTTCTCCCTGGATTTAACCATGATATCATCCACGTAAGCATGTACATTACGGCCAATCTGCTTGTGAAGACAATTTTGTACACACCGTTGATAAGTTGCCTGGGCACTTTTGAGGCCAAAGGGCATAGACACATAGCAGAAGGCTCCAAAGGGAGTTATGAATGACGTCTTCTCCTGGTCCTTAACTGCCATTTTGATCTGATGATAGCCAGAATATGCATCCAAAAAACTTAAACGCTCACAACCCGCCGTAGCATCAATGATTTGATCAATACAGGGGAGGGCAAAAGGATCTGCTGGACAAGCCTTATTAAGATCTGTGTAATCCACACACATACGCCAGGTGCCGTTTTTCTTAAGGACTAGCACCGGATTGGCAAGCCACTCAGGGTGAAAAACTTCAACAATAAAACCAGCTGCTAAGAGCCTGGCTACCTCTTCTCCAATCGCCTTGCGTCTTTCTTCATTAAACGGCGGAGGAACTGTTTCACCGGTTTGTATTTAGGATCCACATTAAGTGTGTGCTCAGCGAGTTGCCTCGGTACACCTGGCATGTCAGAGGGCTTCCATGCAAAAATGTCCCGATTCTCACGAATGAACTCGATGAGCGCGCTTTCTTATTTCGGATCCAAGTTGGCACTAATGCTGAACTACTTGGACGAATAGCCAGGTACGAAGTCAACAAGCTTAGTTTCTGCTGCCGATTTGAACTTCAGGGCCGGATCATGCTCCATAGTTGGCTTCTTCAACGGAGTCATGTCCGTCGGATCAACATTGTCTTTATAGTACTTCAACTCCTCGATGGCACAAACCGACTCTGCATAAGCCGCATCTCCTTCCTCGCATTCCAAAGCGATTTTGTGGCTTCCGTGAACCGTTATTGTCCCCTTGTGACCCGGCATCTTGAGCTGCAAATACACATAACAGGGCCGAGCCATAAACTTGGCGTATGCCGGACGCCCAAACAGGGCATGATATGGACTTTGGATTTTCACCACTTCAAACGTTAATGTCTCCGACCTGGAATCATGATCATCCCCAAAGGCCACTTCAAGAGCTATCTTACCAACGGGATATGCTGATCTTCCAGGCACTACACCATGGAATACTGTATTGGACGGTTTGAGATTCTTATCTGTTAGTCCCATACGACGGAAGGTCTCATAGTATAGGATGTTAATGCTGCTCCCTCCATCCATGAGCACCTTGGTGAACTTATAACCTCCCACCTGAGGCGCCACCACCAGAGCCAACTGACCCGGATTATCAACCTGGAGTGGGTGATCCTCTCTGCTCCATATGATTGGCTGTTCAGACCAACGTAGATAACGGGGTCTGGCCAGTTCAACAGAGTTGACTGCCCGCCTCTGAACCTTTCGGTCTCGCTTGTCCAGGCTAGTGGTAAAGACATGGTACTGCCCATTACTCAGCTGCTTTGGGTTGCTTTGGTAACCTGACTGTTGCTGTTGTTGGTTGTAACCACCCTGGTTGTTCTGACTATTTTGACCATTATGTCCGCCCGGATTACCATTAAATCCTGAATCGGAACTTCCTCCACCGTAACCCGGCCCGGACCCTGAGCCACCGCCAGATCCGTGATCATACCGGAAATTATTAGAATTCTTGAACTCCTGCATAATAAAGCAATCCTTCCAAAGGTGGTTTGCTGGCTCCTCCTTCGTCCCATGTCTTGGATAGGGCTGGCTTAGCATATAGTTCAGGCGGTTTGGGTTGGGGTTGGGCGCTCCACTACGCTTTTTCGGCCTACCCTTGCGCCGCTGGCCATTGTCCTGTACGTTGGTATTAGCCACAAAATCCATGTTGCCATCCGCTTTACGCTTGCCTCCTCCGCCATTGCCTACCCAGTGATGCTGCTGACCTTTGGAGCTGCTGTTCTTCTTCCCTTTCCCTGTCTTGTCATCATCAGATTCGGGATCCTTGGTACTATCAGAATCAGCATATTTTACCAAAGAGGCCATGAGGGTCCCCATGTCGGTGCAATGACGCTTCATCCGTCCCAATTTCAACTTCAGGGGCCCAAACCGGCAGTTGCCTTCTAGGGTTAATACTGCGGTGTCAGCGTTGATGCGGTCTGAGGAGTGCAACACTTGTGAAACCCGGCGTACCCAATGAGTCATTGACTCTCCTTCCTCCTGGACGCATGCAGCTAAGTCCACTATCGACATAGGCTGTTTACAGGTATCCTTGAAAATGTTGATAAACCGGGCTCGTAATTGGGCCCATGAACTGATAGAATTAGCGGGCAAGATTTTTAACCAAGTACGGGACGTTCCTTCAAGCATCATGGTGAAGTATTTCGCACACGCCGTGTCATCCACATCAAGCATCTCCATGGCCATCTCATAGCTCTCTACCCATGTCTCTGGTAGTTGATCCGCCGTATAATTTGGTACCTTGCGTGGGCCTTTGAAATCCTTGGGCAGGCGCACGTTGTGTAAAGCGGGGACGAGGCAAGGCACCCCCAAAGAACTAGAAGTAACACCAGGTTTGATCGAAATGGTTGGACGAACCGGCGTGAGCTGCCGAGCCTGATGCTGTGCGGCTAACTCGGCCTCCCTACGCGCTCGGGCCCGGTTCACCACTTCCTGAGCGTCATCAGCACCACCCGTCGGGTTGTTACCACGGGGTGCTCCACGTTGTTCATTACTCGACACTGCTGGTTCATCCATATGTCTTCTATAGCTCCGGCTTGGATGGGGGGTCGAGTGGATCTGGTCGCGACTGTACGAGTATGCCTCCTATTGGGCCAAAGCTGTCCTCAGAAGTTCCTTGACCCGTCACGTCTCTACTGCCTGCGGCGAGTCACCTTCAACTGGAATGGCCTCCAGTCGTGCAGCAGCGGCAACAAGATTGTCCATTGGGTTGGAGTAGTGACCCGGAGGTGTTAAAGCATCCCGAGGTATAACAGTGTTTTGACGAGGCGGGTCCATCTGACGGGGCTGAACCGGTGCACCGGTCCTAGGGGCTTCTGCCCGGTTCCCCTCCAGCGGATTACTGGCTCTTGGTCCTGGAGTGTTGAAAAGGTATCTGGCCTCGAAAACCGGAGGTAAGCGAGACCGGTGCTTCCTCCTCATGACATCATGCAACGCGATCTGATCCAACATAAGCCTGTACGCCTGTGCGTCTAAAGCGGCCCGCTCTGCGGCCATCCTGGTGTCCTCAGCCGCCAGATCCGTTTTGGCCTGGGTGATATGTTCCTTTACCTTTGCAATCTCCATGTTGTGAGCGTCCTGATCTGGCAGATTAACTTCTGCCATAAGCACAGCCAACGCATCAAATAGTTCTGATAGAACCTGAGCCGGTGGGTGCACAGGGCCTCCCGCCCCGGCAACCGTTACCGCTCCTGAACCGAAGATCGTTGCCGCGACTGTCAAGAGTGAAGCGATGCTTGTGTTTCGGTCATGAATATTCCAACCCGGTTAGGCAGATCAGAGGGGTCCGGAATACTGTCACCATCGGAACAACTCTCAATCCGGCCATCTTGTAGCTGATAAAGAGATTCGGTTTCTCCCGGTCGAAGATTCGTCACCGGAACAAACGGCAGTCGCACCGCGAAGCTCTGATCCATCCTCATAACTCCCTCCATGGATCATTCCCATGAAGGCACGCTTCATGGCCGGTTTAACCAGGGCGGATCGCGCACGCTGAGCCGTCTCGACGAGGTCGGTGCAGATGTCCGGCTCAGGGCCCGGTTCACCGATCTTGCCAATGAAAATGTGAATGCTACCAAAGGGGACCCGGTACCCGTACTCAATTGAGCTGGCCTCGGGGCCCCAGCCTGCATCGTCGATGTAGAGTTTGCCATGACGACTCTTAGTCATCCGGCCTACAGCGTAGCCCTCGAGTCCTTTAAAGCGGCCCTCCAAGAACCGGAAACCATCGTGCGATAGCCCCACGGTGGGCGCCAACTGTCGTGATTTTGTCACGGCAGATGTCCTAGAGAAAGGACTTAGTCGTGGAGCCATTGCTACGGGTTAGCTTGAAGGGGTTAAAGCGGACACAAGGACACAAGAGAGTTTATACTAGTTCGGCCCCTTCAATGAAGGTAAAAGCCTACGTCTAATTATGATGGAATTGATGGGTGTTTTGATGACTAGGGAGCAAATAAGCTTCACCTATGTCTCGAGTTGTTGTTTGTCTTTGAACCGCCGCCGGGTCGTCCCCTTATATACATGGTGACGCCCGTCGGTTTACAGAGTCCCGATACCGGCTCATAGATGCATCCGGTTCGGTCTCCACTATTCCTAACTTATAACACAAGTTACATACCGACGCCGGTTTATAGCTATAGGCCTTAAACCGATTATGGGCCTTTAGCCCTCATCTGCCCTCATGGGCTTTTATCATACTCAACTACTGATGAAGTTAATCCGGCCTGTCCTGGCCAGTTTACGCCCAGTAGTAATATCCCCAACACCTGGTAAACCCGCTAATCATACCCCATAGAGAATGTTGGGTCTTCAAGCAGTCCGGCAAGCTCAACACCGTACACAAGGGGGGAGGATACACCAAGCGAAGACGAGGATGAGCCTCTCAAGCAAGACACTGGGGAACAAAAGAAATTTCCACCAGAAGTCAAAACAGTAAACATGATACACATGATCAAGGGAAGAAACAAAATGGCACTCCCAGAAAAATATGCCCAAGGGCCTATCACCGCGGAGTCCTGCCACTGGTCATCTCAACTGATCACTTTCGACCATCGTGATTACTCAGCAAGTATCCGGCGTGCAGGATGGGCTGCCCTGGTATTAGACCCAATAATTGACGGATACCACTTCACACGAGTCCTGATGGACGGTGGCAGCAGTCTAAACCTGATATACCAGGATACAATCCGCGAAATGGGGATAGACCCAAATTTTTTTTGCCATAGCAATACTACCTTTAAAGGAGTAACGCCAGGCCTAGGGCCTCATTGCACGGGCTCCCTGCCACTAAAGGATATATTTGGCTTCCCTGATAACTTCCATAGCAAACATTTAACCTTCCACATCGCTCCGTTCCAAAGTGGCTATCAAGCACTACTCGGACGCGAAGCTTTCGCTCGCTTTAATGCAATACCGCACTACGCTTCCCTCACACTCAAGATGCCCGGCCCACGTGGCATCATTACAGTGAACGGAAGTATTAAGCCATCTTTGCGCGCCGAAGGGAGTGCGGCTGCCTTGGCAGCCGCACACTAAAAATGGCCTCACCAACTAAAGCATTTAACAGGTCGTCAAGACCTCGGACACGGTTAGCCGAGTCCGGCGCAGCTATATGTAATTCATACCGGATCAATGGTCACACCCCTATTACAAATACAAGGGGCTCAACGCGCGCAGACAAGTGGCAATTTTTACTCATCTTGAATTATACATGGTTTCTTTAAAAACTATCTTTTTGCACGACAACTTTTTCACCTAAGTTCCTCTCTTTTACAGATGATCATCGTGCTACACCCGTCCAGGATATGGCACAACGGAGCCACAGGCGCAGACGTGCAGCAGGGACCCGCTCCAAGGATTCTTTTTAGATTAAGACCCTGCGTAAACCTTTTTTTACTGTCTCTTGTTGATACACATCCACCGAATTCTCAGCATAGTTGAGAAAGATGCTGACGTCTTGGCATGTGGCCACGTCAGAATAATGCACGTACCTGGACACAAGGGTCTTCTTACAAAGGGCACTATTTAGGCCCGGTTTATACCATAAAGACCGAATACCTTAGGGAGTGTTCGGTGTCACGAGTTTGGCCTTATATGCATCAGCTCCGAATCATTGTCTTTGGTCAAATGTTGGGTTTGCCCGGCTCCTGTGTTTTGGTGCCTTACGTTCCGCTTTATCGGCTAAGGTAGCACCTGGAGAACTACTGCGATTGTGCGTTGGTTCATCCGGACGAGCGCCTCAGTAGAGAAAGCCGAAAACTGACTGTCATGATATAGCGTGAGACTGGTCAACCACTCGATGACCTATCGGAATGTTAGAGTTCCTCCGCCTTAACAAAGGGCCGTTTTCTAGCTAGGCATGTACACACCCCGCGATTGGGAGAGTGTGGAGCCACCAGGGGCTATCTAGTAGCCCCACTGTCAAACTCCTATGGCTAAGTGAAAGTGTTAAAGCATTATAGTCCGGTTGCCTCGTTCGCTATGCTATCACCTCCTTAATAGGACCAAGACATTGGGTTAAGTGTGAACATGCGTTTTTCGCGAGCACCTCCGCATTATATGCGTGGGGGTTGAAGCCGACGGCTGCAATCTTTCAGGTTATACACATGTATACATAAACGGCCGCACAGGAGGCATCATACTACTTTCAGGCAAAAGTATAAACATAGCCTTATAAAACTTCATAAAAGCATTGTGTTTACAATGAGAATACATATCACTCAAACATAATATTCTTCGAGCACTGGGCCTCTATCAAACAAGCACCCTCAAGAACCTCCTCGAAATAATGCTCGGCGGCCACTCGGCCTATGGCCGAACCCTGCGCCGCAATAGTGGTAGCGTCCATCTCCGCCCAGTATGCTTTAACACGGGCAAGGGCCATCCGCGGGCCTTCTATGCACGCTGACCTCTTCATCGCATTAATGCACGGCACCGCACCAAGGAACTGCTGCACTAAGCTAAAATAGCTGTTCGGCTTTGGATTTTCCGGCCATAGCTGATCCACAACAGACCTCATGGCGAGTCCAGACAACCTATTCAGTTCGGCCCATTCGGCTAGTTGGTCAGTCAATGAAAGCGGACGCTCTGGAATGTTGAATTGTGACCAGAACAGCTTGTCCACTTCACGATCTGTCTGACCTTGGAAGTACTTGGCCGCATCGGCAGCGCTCGCTGCCAAATCCATATACGCATCTGCCGAACGCCATACCCGATCCATAGGGGCATACCGTGGATCTCCGAACTTCCTTCATAACATGAAGGGTTTCCCAGCCGCAATATCCCCGGCCGGCAAAAGATGGCCACGACTAGAGGCGGCGCGAGGCAGGGGCGCGACAGCGGGGCAAGCGAAGGGATAGCTGGCAGCAGACGGGGCAAGTGCAGCCAGAGAGAGTGTGGTGCGCGGCCAGGGTGTGTGTCGCGCAGGGCACAGTGGTGCGGTGGCTGCGGCAAGCGCGAAGGTAGCGGCGGGCGCGACCGACGTTGTGTAGCACGGGCATGGGCATGGAGAGGGAGTGGCCCCGCATGCGCGGAAGAAGAGCAGCATGCTCGGGCATGGGCGTGCATAGGAGCGGGCATGTGCCACGGGGTCAATCCGAGGAGCTCGGTGGCTACCCCTGCAATGGCCATGGCGGACGGTGGTTCTCGGCCATGGAAAAATATCTAACGAGAGCAAACGAGAGGGGAAACAGGGGAAGGCAAGATGAGATCATGGCAGTGTCAATGGCGCCCTAGGGGAAGACATGGGAGCTCGGGGCGGCACGAATCGAACGGCAATGTCGCAGTGGCCCAAGGTTGAGGAAGACGGCAACGATGTTGATGCGGGGGTGCTGGACTTAATCTCGTTGGGGCAGACGAAGTAGCGAAGGCGTTCGGAGCTCCTCGACAAGCTCCTAGCCCGCGGGGAGGGCAGTGGCCATGTGGACGGGGTCGGTCATGATGGTCGTGGCATCTGACTTCGTCCAGATCGACGGGAACGAGCCAGCGAGGAGGAGAAGTGGATTTGGGAGGGGGTGTCGAGGAGGAGTGAGGCCATGGGGGCAGGGAAGGAAGGGCATCACCCTTATCCATTCCCCTTCGATGCCAACAAGGTGGTCGGGCGGGAGCCCGGCTCTGTAGCGATGCGGCTCGGGGAACAGGAGAAGACGACCACGCGGGGACTGGACCGCTGAGCCGGTTCGGTGGCATGGCCCGGGGTGCAGGGCAAATCCCCCTTTACATCGTCCTTTTGGTTTTTCAATGTATTCTAATCTGTTTCTCCTTTTTAACACCGTTCTCTATTTATTCTTATCAACTAAATGATCTCTACTCCTAATGTCTCAGTTGGTAGTCTCCGTTTCGGGTTTATTTTCGTCCCACCTCCCGAGTGAGGGAGAGGGGGAGAGAGAGTGAGGAAGAGGGAGGGAGATGGTGTGTGTGAGAATTTGATTGTAAAAATGGTCGTCAATGTCACTTAATATGTATGAGAATATTAAATTTAATATTAACATAATTGATATTTTACTTTTAGAGATAATGTGGCCCCGTTGCAACGCACGGGCGTTCTTCTAGTATATATAGGTGGGAGGGGGAGAGGCTAGGAGGCGCCCAAGGGCTAGCCACCGGCCCCCTTGGGGATTCCTTGTCGTGCGCCCGCTGCCATATTTGACGGAGGGGGAAGGAAAGAGGGGAGGGGAGAAGGAAGTGGGAATCCTAATCCACACTTGCCTTTCTCCCTTCCCCTTTCCTTCTCCATCCCTGGTCGGCCCATATGTGGGGTGCACCTAATCCTTGTGGCTAGTGTGTTTCCCCTCTTGGCCCATAAGGCCCATATCTTTTGTCGGGGGTGTCCGGAACCCCTTCCGGTGACCCGATATGTACCCGGTACCCTCCAGAACACTTCCAGTGTCCGAATACTATCGTCCTATATATAAATCTTTACCTCTCAACCATTTCGGGACTCGTCGTCATGTCAGTGATCTCATCCGGGACTCTGAACAAAATCTGGTCACCAAAATCAGATAACTCATATAATACAATATCGTCATCGAACGTTAAGCGTGTGGACCCTACAGGTTCGAGAACTATGTAGACATGACCGAGACACCTCTCCGGTCAATAACCAATAGCGGAACCTGGATGCTCATATTGGCTCCTACATATTCTACGAAGATCTTTATCGGTCGAAAAGGAGTGTTTTGAAAGAAGTTTTCCAAAGAAAGACCTCGGTGAAGCTGCTTACATATTAAGCATCAAGATCTATAGAGATAGATCAAGACGCTTGATAAGTTTTTTTTTCAATGAGTACATACCTTGACAATATTTTGAAGTAGTTCAAAAATTGGAATAGTCAAAGAAAGAGATCTTGGCTGTGTTACAAGGTGTGAAATTGAGTAAGACTCAAAGCCCGACCATGGCAGAAGATAGAAAGAGAATGAAAGTCATTCCCTATGCCTCAGCCATAGTTTCCATAAAGTATGCCATGCTGTGTACCAGATCTATTGTATACCCTACACTGTGTTAAGCAAGGGAGTACAATAGTGATCTAAGAGTAGATCACTAGACTGCGGTCAAAATTATCCTTAGTGGAATAAGGAATTATTTCTCAATTATGGAGGTGACAAAAAGGTTGGTCATAAAAAGTTACATCGATGCAAGTTTTACACAGATCTGGATGACTCTAAGTCTCGATCTAGATACATATTGAAAGTGGGAGCAGTTAGCTAGAGTAGCTCCGTGCAGAGCATTGTAGACATAGAATTCGCAAAATACTTACGGATCTGTATGTGACAGACCCGTTGACTAAAATTATCTCACAAGCAAAACATGATCACACCTTAGTACTCTTTGGGTGTTAATCACATAAACGATGTGAACTAGATTACTGACTCTAGTAAACCCTTTGGGTATAGGTCACATGACAATGTGAACTATGGGTGTTAATCACATGGTGATGTGAACTATTAGTGTTGAATCACATGGCGATGTGAACTAGATTATTGACTCTAGTGCAAGTGGGAGACTAAAGGAAATATGCCCTAGAGGCAATAATAAAGTTATTATTTATTTCCTTATATTATGATAAATGTTTATTATTCATGCTAGAATTGTATTAACCGGAAACATAATACATGTGTGAATGCATAGACAAACAGAGTGTCACTAGTATGCCTCTACTTGACTAGCTCGTTAATCGAAGATGGTTATGTTTCCTAACCATGAACAAAAGAGTTGTTATTTGATTAACGGGATCACATCATTAGAAGAATGATCTGATTGACATGACCCATTCCATTAGCTTAGCACCCGATCGTTTAGTATGTTGCTATTGCTTTCTTCATGACTTATACATGTTCCTATGACTATGAGATTATGCAACCCCCGTTTGCCGGAGGAACACTTTGTGTGCTACCAAACGTCACAACGTAACTGGGTGATTATAAAGGAGCTCTACAGGTGTCTCCAAAGGTACATGTTGGGTTGGCGTATTTCGAGATTAGGATTTTTCACTCCGTTTGTCGGAGAGGTATCTCTGGGCCCTCTCGGTAATGCACATCACATAAGCCTTGCAAGCATTGCAACTAATAAGTTAGTTGCGAGATGATGTATTACGAAACGAGTAAAGAGACTTGCCAGTAATGAGATTGAACTAGGTATTGAGATACCGACGATCGAATCTCGGGCAAGTAACATACCGATGACAAAGGGAACAACGTATGTTGTTATGCGGTCTGACCGATAAAGATCTTTGTAGAATATGTGGGAGCCAATATGAGCATCCAGGTTCCGCTATTGGTTATTGACCGGAGACGTGTCTCGGTCATGTCTACATTGTTCTCGAACCCATAGGGTCCGCACGCTTAAGGTTTCGATGACAGTTATATTATGAGTTTATGAGTTTTGATGTACCGAAGGAGTTCGGAGTCCCGGATGAGATCGGGGACATGACGAGGAGTCTCGAAATGGTCGAGATGTAAAGATCGATATATTGGACGACTATATTCGGACATCGGAAAGGTTCTGAGTGATTCAGGTATTTTCGGAGGTACCGGGGAGTTACGGGAATACGAGGAAGAAGCAATGGGCCTTAATGGGCCTTAGTGGAAAGGACGAGGAGGTGGCGCGCGCCCCTCCCAAGCCCAGTCCGAATTGGACAAGGGGTTTGGGGCGCGACCCCTCTCTCCCTACCTTCCCCTCTTCCCCCCTTTCCCCCCTTCTCTTAGTTGGACTAGGAAAGGAGGAAACCTACTCCAACTAGGAGTAGGAATCCTACTCCCTGGCGCGCCCCTCCTAGGGTCGGCCTCCTCCCCCTTGCTCCTTTATAAACGGGGGCAGGGGGGCACCTCTAGACACACAAGTTGATCCACGTGATCGTTTTCTTAGCCGTGTGCGGTGCCCCCTTCCACCATAATCCTCGATAATATTGTAGCGGTGCTTAGGCGAAGCCCTGCGACGGTAGAACATCAAGATCGTCACCACACCATCGTGCTGACGGAACTCTTCCCCGACACTTTGCTGGATCGGAGTCCGAGGATCGTCATCGAGCTGAACGTGTGCTAAAACTCGGAGGTGCCGTAGTTTCGGTGCTTGATCGGTCGGGCCGTGAAGACGTACGACTACATCAACCGCGTTGTGCTAACGCTTCCGCTGTCGGTCTACAAGGGTACGTAGATCACACTCTCCCCTCTCATTGCTATGCATCACCATGATCTTGCGTGTGCGTAGGAAAATTTTGAAATTACTACGTTCCCCAACACATCGGTATCTTCATACCTAGTTCAATCTCGTTACCGGCAAGTCTATTTACTCGTTCCGTCATACATCACCTCGTGACTATCTCCTTACTTGTTTGCTTGCTAGCTTATGGTGTGTATTACCGAGAGGGCCCAAAGACACCAATCTGATACTCGGAGTGACAAATCCTAATCTCGATCTATGCCAACTCAACAAACACCTTCGGATATACCTGTAGAGCATCTTTATAATCACCCAGTTACATTGTGAAGTTTGATATCACACAAGGTATTCCTCCGGTACCCGGGAGTTGCATAATCTCATAGTCGAAGGAATATGTATTTCACATGGAGAAAGCAATAGCAATAAAACTGAATGATCATAATGCTAAGCTAACGGATGGGTCTTGTCCATGACATCATTATCCTAATGATGTGATCCCGTTATGAAATGACAACTCATGTCTATGGCGAGGAAACCTTTACCATCTTTGATCAACGAACTACTCAAGTAGAGGCTCACTAGGGACACAGTGTTTGTTTAAGTATTCACACATGTATTTAAGTTTCCGATCAATACAATTCTGGCATGAATAATAAACCTTTATCATGAATAAGGAAATATAAAATAACAACTTTATTATTGCCTCTAGGGCATATTTCCTTCAGTCCCCCACTTGCACTAGAGTCAATTATCTAGTTCACATCGTCATGTGATTGACACCCATAGTTCGCATCGCCATGTGACCAATACCCAAAGAGTTTACTAGAGTCAATAATCTAGTTCACATCGCTATGTGACTAGTAGTAAGGTGTGATAATGTTTTGCTTGTGAGAGAGGTTTAGTCAACGGGTCTGCTACATTCAGATCTGTATGTATTTCGCAAATTGATATGTCTACAATGCTCTGCATGGAGCTACTCTAGCTAATTGTTCCCACTTTCAATACGTATCCAGATTGAGACTCAGAGTCAACTGGATCGGTGTAAAAGCTTGCATCGACGTAACTCTTTACGACAAACTCTTTATCACCTCCATGTCCGAGAAATGTTTCCTTAGTCCTCTAAGGATAATTTCGACCGCTGTCTAGTGATCTACTCCTGGATCACTATTGTACCACCTTGCCAAACTCATGGCAAGGTACACAATAGGTTCAGTACACATCATGGCATACTTTATACCTATGGTTGAGGCATAGGGAATGACTTTCATTCTCTATCTCTATCTTTTGTCGTGGTCGAGCTTCGAGTCTTACTCAACTTCACACCTTGCAACACAAGCAAGAACCCTTTCTTTGGCTGATCCATTTCGAACTTGTTCAAAATCTTGTCAAGGCATGTGCTCTATGAAAGTCCTATTAAGCGTCTCGATCAATCCCTATAGATCTTGATGCCCAATATATAAGTAACTTCACCGAGGTCTTTCATTGGAAAATTCTTATTCAACTATCCTTTTATGCTATCCAGAAATTCTATATCATTATCAGTAATATGTCATCCACATATAATATCAGAAATGCTACAGAGCTCCCACTCACTTTCTTGTAAATACAGGCTTCACCATAAGTCTGTATATAACCATATGCTTTGATCAATCAAAGCGTATATTCCAACTTTGAGATGCTTGCACCAGTCCATAGATGGGTCATTGGAGCTTGCACACTTTGTTAGCACATTTACGATCGACAAAACCTTCTGGTTGCATCATATACAGCTCTTCTTTAAGAAATCCATTAAGGAATGCAGTTTTGACGCCCATTTGCCTGATTTCATAAAAATGCGGCAATTGCTAACATGATTCGGACAGACTTAAGCATCGCTACGGGTGAGAAAGTCTCATCGTAGTCAACCCATTGAACTTGTCGAAAACCTTTTGCGACAAGTTGAGCTTTGTAGATAGTAACATTACCATCAATGTTAGTCTTATTCTTGAAGATCCATTTATTCTTTATGGATTGCCGATCATCGGGCAAATCCACCAAAGTCTACACTTTGTTCTCATACATGGATCCTATCTCAGATTTCATGGCCTCAAGCCATCTGTCGAAATCTAGGGTCGTCATAGCTTCTTCCTAGTTCATAGGTTTGCCTTGTGCTAATAACATGACTTCCAGGATAGGATCACCGTACCACTCTGGTGCAGATTGTGTTCTAGTTGACCTACGAGGTTCTGTAGTAACTTGATCTGAAGTTTCATGATCATCATTAGCTTTCCTCTCTAGTTGGTGTAGGCATCACGGGAACATTTTTCTATGATGTACTACTTTCCAATTCGAGAGAAGGTACAATTACCTCATCAAGTTCTACTTTCCTCCCACTCACTTCTTTCGAGAGAAACTCCTTCTCTAGAAAGGACTCATTCTTAGCAACAAAGATTTTTGCCTTCGAATATGTGGTAGAAGGTATACCTAATAGTTTCTTTCGGGTATCCTATGAAGATGCACTTCTCCACTTTGGGTTCAAGCTTATCAGGATGAAGCCTTTTGACATAAGCGTCGCATCCCCAAACTTTTAAGAAACGACAAATTAGGTTTCTTGCCAAACCATAGTTCATTACGGTGTCGTCTCAACGGATTTAGATGGTGCCCTATTTAACGTGAATGCAGCTGTCTCTAATGCATAACCCCGAAATGATAGTGGCCAATCAATATGAGACATCATAGAATGCACCATATCTAATAAAGTACGGCTATGACATTCGGACACACCATTACGCTGTGGTGTTCCAGGTGGCGTGAGTCGTGAAACAATTCCACATTGTTTTAAATGAATGCCAAACTCGTAACTCAAATAGTTACCTCTGCGATCAGATCGTAGAAACTTTATTTTCTAGTTATGATGTTTCTCCACTTCATTCTGAAATTCTTTGAACTTTTCAAATGTTTCAGACTTGTGTTTCATCAAGTAGATATACCCATATCTTCTCAAGTCATTTGTGAAGGTCAGAAAATAATGATACCCACCACGTGCCTCAACACTCATTGGATCACATACATCGGTATGTATTATTTCCAATAAGTCATTAGCTTGCTCCATTATTCTGGAGAATGGAGTTTTAAGCATCTTGCCCATGAGGCATGGTTCAAAAGTATCAAATGATTCATAATCAAGTGATCCCAAAAGCCCATCGGCATGGAGTTTCTCATGAGCTTTACACCAATATGACCTAAACAGCAGTGCCACAAATATGTTGCACTATCATTACCAACTTTGCATATTTTGGCATCAATATTATGAATATGTGTATCACTACAATCGAGATTCACCTTGGGTGTATGACAATAGAAGGTTTTATTCATGTAAACAGAACAATAATTATTCTCTGACTTAAATGAATAACCGTATTGCAATAAACATGATCTAGTCATATTCATTCTCAATGCAAACACCAAATAACATTTATTTTAGGTTCAACCTTGGAATCACTTCCAACACACATCATCACTTCACTCTTAACTAGTCCATGTTCATTCTGCAACTCCTGTTTCGAGTTACTAATCTCAGCAACTGAATTGGTATCAAATACCCAAAGGGTTGTTACGAGCACTAGTAAAGTACACATCAATAACATGTATATCATATATACCTTTGTTCACTTTGCCGTCCTTCTTATCCGCCAAGTGTTTGGGGCAGTTCCGCTTCCTGTGACCATTTCATTTGCAGTAGAAGCACTCAGTTTCAGGCTTGGTTCTAGCTTAATTTGGGCTTCTTCACGGGAGTGGCAACTTGCTTGCCATTCTTCTTGAAGTTCCATCTCTTTCCCTTGCCCCTTTTCTTGAAACTAGTGGTCTTGCTAACTAATACGTCTCCAACGTATCTATAATTTTTGATTGTTCCATGCTATTATATTATCCATCTAGAATGTTTAATATGCATTTATATGCTATTTCATATGATTTTTGGGACTAACCTATTAACCTAGAGCCCAGTGCCAGTTTCTGCTTTTTCCTTGTTTTTAAGTACCGCGGAAAAGGAAAACCAAACGGAGTCCAATTGACCTGAGATTTCACGAAGATTGTTTTTGGACCACAAGAAGCTCACGGAGTACCGCAGATGGACCAGAGGAGTCCTGAGGCCACCACGAGGGTGGGGGCGCCCTACCCCCTGGGCGCCCCCCTATCTCGTGGCCGCCTCGGGGACCCCCTGACTTGTTCCCTACTCCAACGCCTCTTATATATACCCAAGTTCCAGAAACAAACCTAGATTAGGAGTTCAGCCGCCGCAAGCCTCTGTAGCCACTAAAAACCAATCTAGACCTATTCTGGCACCCTTCCGGAGGGGGGAATCCCTCTCCGATGGCCATATTCATCATCTCGGTGCTCTCCATGACGAGGAGGGAGTAGTTCACCGCCGAGGCTGAGGGTATGTACTAGTAGCTATGTGTTTGATCTCTCTCTCTCTCTCGTGTTCCTGATTCGGCACGATCTTGATGTACCACGAGCTTTGCTATTATAGTTGGATCTTATGATGTTTCTCCCCCTCTATCTCCTTGTGATGAATTGAGTTTTCCCTTGAAGTTATTGATACGTCTCCAACGTATCTATTTTTCCAAACACTTTTTCCCTTGTTTTGGACTCTAACTTGCATGATTTGAATGGAACTAACCCGGACTGACGCTGTTTTCAGCAGAATTGCCATGGTGTTATTTTTGTGCAGAAATAGAAGTTCTTGGAATGACCTGAAACTTCACGGAGAATATTTTTGGAATATATAAAAAATACAAGAGAAAGAATCAAGGCCAGGGGGCCCACACCCTGTCCACGAGGGTGGGGCGCGCCTACCCCCTTGGGCGCGCCCCCTGCCTCGTGGGCCCCCTAACGCTCCACCGACCTCAACTCCAACTCCATATATTCACGTTTGGGGAGAAAAAATCAGAGAGAAGGATTCATCAAATTTTATGATACGGAGCCGCCGCCAAGCCCTAATCTCTCTTGGGAGGGCTGATCAGGAGTCCGTTCGGGGCTCCAGAGAGGGGAATCCTTCGCCATCGTCATCATTAACCTTCCTCCATCACCAATTTCATGATGCTCACCATCGTGCATGAGTAATTCCATCGTAGGCTTGTTGGACGGTGATGGGTTGGATGAGATTTATCATGTAATCGAGTTAGTTTTGTTAGGGTTTGATCCCTAGTATCCACTATGTTCTAAGATTGATGTTGCTATGACTTTGCTATGCTTAATGCTTGTCACTAGGGCCCGAGTGCCATGATTTCAGATCTGAACCTATTATATTTTCATGAATATATATGAGTTCTTGATCCTATCTTGCAAGTCTAAAGTCACCTATTATGTGTAATGATCCGTTAACCCCGAAGTGACAATAATCGGGATACTTACTGGTGATGACCGTAGTTTGAGGAGTTCATGTATTCACTATGTGTTAATGCTTTGGTCCAGTACTCTATTAAAAGGAGGCCTTAATATACTTACTGTCCAATAGGACCCCGCTGCCATGGGAGGGTAGGACAAAAGATGTCATGCAAGTTCTTTTCCATAAGCACGTATGACTATATTCGGAATACATGCCTACATTACATTAATGAACTAGAGCTAGTTTTGTGTCACCCTATGTTATAACTATTGCATGAGGAATCGCATCCGACATAATTATCCATCATTGATCCATTGCCTACGAGCTTTTCACATATTGATCTTCGCTTGTTTACTTTTTTGTTGCTACTATTACAATCACTATAAAACCAAAACTATTACTTTTGCTACCGTTACCGCTACTATCATATTACTTTGCTATCAAATACCTTGTTGCAGATATTAAGTTTCCAGGTGTGGTTGAATTGACAACTCAGCTGCTAATACTTGAGAATATTCTTTGGCTCCCCTTGTGTCGAATCAATAAATTTGGGTTTAATACTCTACCCTCAAAAATTGTTGCGATCCCCTATACTTGTGGGTTATCAAGACTATTTTCTGGCGCCGTTGCCGGGGAGCATAGCTCTATTCTTTGAGTCACTTGGGATTTATATCTGCTTATCACTATGAAGAACTTGAAAGATAAAAGAACCAAGATTTTTCCCTCAACTGCGAGGGGAGGTAAGGAACTGCTATCTAGCTCTGCACTTGATTCACCTTCTGTTTTGAGAAACTTGCGACACCTACTCCTGCTATTCATTTTGATATGTCGCATGTTATTGATGATGCCACCTCTGCTTTGCATGATACTTATGATGAAAATACTTCTATGCGTGATAATACTATGCCATTAGGTGAATTTCTTGATTAACAACTTGCTAGGGTTAGAGAGAATGAAATTATTGAAACTGATAATATTGATGAAAGTGATGATGAAGATTCTCCCCCTAGATATGAATTGCCTGTTGTGCCTGAGGGTTATGTCATGGATGAAGAAACTACTAGAGACTTCTTAGCTTGCAATGATAGATATGATCTTAAGAAATTATTAGTTAAGCTTAAAGAAAAGTCTTTGAATGCTAGAATGAAATATGACCCTGCTTTTGCTACTTCACCTATCTTTAATTCCGATAAGGATTATGATTTCTCTGTCGACCCTGAGTTAATTACTTTGGTTGAATTTGATCCTTTTTATGGCTATGAATCTGAAACTGTTGTGGCACATCTTACTAAATTAAATGATATAGCCACCCTGTTCACTAATGATGAGAAAACTCGCTATTACTTTATCCTTAAGTTGTTTCCGTTCTCATTAAAGGGTGATGCTAAAACATGGTTTAATTCTCTTGATCCTGGTTGTATGCGTAGTCCCCGGGATAGGATTTATTACTTCTCTTCTAAATATTTCCCCGCTCATAAGAAACGAGCTGCCTTAAGGGAAATATATAATTTTGTGCAAATTGAAGAAGAGAGTCTCCCATAAGCTTGGGGGAGGCTTCTCCAATTACTTAATGCTTTGCGTGATCGTCCTCTCAAGAAAAATGAAATACTTGATATCTTTTAAAATGGTCTAACCGATGCTTCCAGAGATCACCTGGATAGTTCTGCTGGTTGTGTTTTTAGGGAAAGAACTATTGATCAAGCTGAATTGCTACTGAATAATATGTTGAGTAATGAAAATGATTCGACACTTCCTGAACCAACTCCTAAGCCAACTCTGAAGAAAAGGGGTATTCTATTTCTCAGCCCCGAAGATATGCAAGAGGCAAAGAAATCTATGAAAGAAAAAGGGATTAAAGCTGAAGATGTTAAGAATTTACCACCTATTGAAGAAATACATGGACCTGACACTGGTAATAAAGGTAAATTCTCTCTATAGATTTGATAAATGTGAAATCACATCTACTAAGTTTGCTAGCCCATGCTTGGATGAGTTTGATGACTTTATGGTTAAACAAGAAGACTTCAATGCTTATGTTGGTAGACAATTGAAACGTAATGCTTATATGATTGAACACTTGAGTGATTATATGTCTAGAGTTAAAGGTGAACTTAAACTTATTGGTAAACATACTTCTATGGTTACCACACAAGTACAACAAGTACATAAAGCTCAGAATGATTTGCTCAATGAATTAAATAATAAGAAAAATGATAATGATGTTAGAGTTATGACTAGAGGGGGTAAAATGACTCAGGAACCTTTGTATCCTGAGGGCCACCCTAAGAGAATTGAGCAAGATTCTTATAGAACTAATGTTGATGCACCTAGTTCTTTTAAGAAGAAGAAGAACAAAAATGATAGGACTTTGCATGCTTCTAGTGAACCTGTTATTGACACACCTGAGAATCCCAATGATATTTCTATTTCTGATGCTGAAACACAATCTGGTAATGAACATGAACCTAGTGATAATGTTAATGATGATGTTCATGTTGATGCTCAACCTAGCAATGACAATGATGTAGAGATTGAACTTGCTATTGATCTTGATAACCCACAATCAAAGAATCAACGTTATGATAAGAGAGACGTTGTTGCTAGGAAGCACGGTAAAGAAAGAGAACCATGGATTCAGAAACCCATGCCCTTTCCTCCTAAACCATCCAAGAAAAAGGATGATGAGTATTTTGAGCGCTTTGCTGAAATGATTAGACCTATCTTTTTGCGTATGCGTTTGACTGATATGCTTAAAGTGAACCCTTATGCTAAATACATGAAATATATTGTTACAAATAAAAGAAAGATACCATAAGCTGAAATTTCCACAATGCTTGCTAATTATACTTTTAAAGGTGGAATACCAAAGAAACTAGGAGATCCAGGAGTACCAACTATACCATGCTCCATTAAAAGAAACTATGTTAAAACTGCTTTATGTGATCTTGGAGCCGGTGATAGTGTTATGCCTCTCTCTTTATATCATAGACTTGATTTGAATAAGTTGTCACCCACTGAAATATCTTTGCAAATGGCTGATAAGTCAACTGCTATACCTGTCGGTATTTGTGAGGTTGTGCCTGTTGTGGTTGCAAACGTTACTATTTTAACGGACTTTGTTATTCTTGATATTCCCGAGGATGATAGTATGTCAATTATACTTGGAAGACCCTTCCTGAATACTGCAGGGGCTGTTATTGATTGCAACAAAGGCAATGTCACTTTTCATGTTAATGGTAGTGAGCATACGGTACACTTTCCGAGGAAACAACCTCAAGTCCACAGTATCCATTCTATTGGAAAAAAATTCAACGATTACTATTGGAGGTTTTGAATTTCCTCTTCCTACTGTCAAGAAGAAACATGATATTCTTATTGTTGGGGATGTGCATATCCCCGTTGAGGTAACCTAGTGTTATTCGAAAATTCTCCGGTTTCATGTTATTCGAAATGAGTTTGTTAACAAGACATGATCAACCTTGTTAGTGGATTCCTTTTGATGAGCATGAGATGGGTGAAGTTAGAAAGCACAACTCTTTGTACCCTCCTTTTTACTTTCTGTTATTTAGTTTAAATAAAGCAAAAATAGTATTTTCTATTTGTTTTCTGATATATCCTTGCAATAAAAAATACCCCGAAAATAAAAGTTCTCCAAATGCCCTGAAAATTTAATATGATTTTTTCCAGAATATTTGAGAATTATTAGCACTAAGAACACACCAGGGGGACCCACCATGTGCCCATGAGGGTGGATGGCTCACCCAAACCTCTGGGCGCGCCCCCTGCCTCATGGACCCCACGTGGGTCCCCTCCACTTATTCTTGCACCCACACACTTCGTCTTCCTCCAGAAAAAATCATCCACCAGCTCAAACCCGAGTTCTAGCTCATCTTGCTACCATTTTCGATCTCCTTGCTCAAAGCTCCATTCACAAAACTGCTTTGGGGGATTGTTCTTTGGTATGTGACTCCTCCAATGGTCCAATTAGTTTTTGTTCTAGTGATTTATTTATTGCCAATTTTTACTTCTTAGGTGACCCTTTTCTTAAGCTTGCATGTCAAATTTATGTGGTCAAAAGTAGTTCTATTGCATGATATGGCCTCTAGGCACTTGTAGGAGTAGTTGCTATCAATTTTGTTGAGTTTGGTTCACTTTTATTTTAAGTTACTAAAAAATTTTCAGAAATTTTCAGAAAAAGATGAAGAGATTTTTGAGGGACTCATCGAGCCGAAGCTCGAAGGATAAGCAAAGTGAAGAAAATAAGAAGCCCAAGTATAATATCCCTCATACTGCGGAGGTTCGGCCGTGTGAATGGCCTTGTGATGAGTTCTTGAGAGAAGCCAGGATTTATGAAGATTTTTATTATTTGGCTGAGAATGCAGGCCTCACCGACTTCCTTCACGACCAGCGTGAACAGTATCTCCTACTCACAATTATTTTTTGTGCAAAATTTTCATTTCCATGCTAGGAGATCGCCACCTTCGGTGGAATTCTATTTATATGATGAGCATAAGGAGATGTCACTTGATGATTTTTGTCTGGTTTGTAGGATACCCTTTGAGGGCACTATACATTTTCCTGTTCTACGTTACTTCGCAATATTTGCTAGTAGATGCCTAATTGGTCGCGGGAACTGTGGAAATCTTAGTGCCCCTGATATTGTTATTTTGCGCCATGCTTTGTTTTGTGATACAACTTTTAGTTTAGGCGCTATTGTTGCTAAACGGTTAAATATGAACCGTACAAAGGGTCCCGTCTTAGGAGGCATCTTTGCCTCGCGCCTTGCTGCACACTTCAACATGCCTATTAGGAATTATGAGAAAGAGGAAAAGTTGTTGCCCCATATTTTTCTAGATTATAAGAGTATGGTAGCACATGATTTTATTGTTAAGAATAAGAAGAAGTTGTTTAACTATAGACTGATATTTGATAAAGACTACTTTGAGACTATTACCTTGCCTGCTCCTTCTTTGTTCAACATATTTTCAAGCATGTACCTTGTTCTGCCGGAGGCCATTCATGCCTACCGGAGCCTGACATCAGCTCCAGAGCCCGAGCCCGAGCCACAACTTGATCCTCACCGTCAGTATGTTTATCAGTGGGATCCGGAGGAGATCGCTAACCAGTGGCACCCTTAGGATCCTCCTCGGTACACCGGAGGTGGCAGCTTCGATCCGTGGGCATGGACCAACTTAGGCCAAAAACCTAAGCTTGGAGGAGTATGTATCTCTCACCGATATTACATTCATGTTCACACACTCATGCCAGTTGTCGGCGCTCATACTTTTTCATTGTAATATCCATGCTACTTTATTTTTTTAAGCTTTCTTCTTGTGTGTTTGAAAAACCTTAATAAAAATCAAAAAAATTAGTGGTAGCTTTTAGCTAGTTTACATTCCATGCTTGTAGTAGTAGTAGTAATTAAAAAACCCAAAAAGATTTCTCGTTCTTTTTCCACTTGTTGGGAGCTTTCCCGTGTAAATAGTTTTGTTTCTTTTCTTTGGGGGGGTCGAGAGGAGAAGACCATGATGAAAATGTTGAGTGGCTCTCATATGCATTATTATTGATCTAACAAAGAGCCCATATTACCTTGTCTTCTCCCTTGAATTGAATGCTTGTAGATTCCAGCTTAGTCCAATGCACGTGCACTATTATTACTATCCACGCCATTCGGTCGTGCAAGTGAAAGGCAATAATGACGATATATGATGAACTGGTTGAGGTGAGAAAAGCTGATATGAACTCGACCTCTCTTGTTTTGTAAATATGATTAGTTCATCGTTCCTGATTCAGCCTATTATGAATGAAACATGTTTGCAATGATGATTAGAGATTATAGTTGTTCATGCCATGCTTAATTTGCTAGGAGTTTATAATGGTTTACCTTGCGTGCCAACATGATATTAAAATGGTTGTGATGTGGTATGATAGGGTGGTATCCTCCTTTGAACGATTCGACTAGCTTGACTTGGCACATGTTCACACATGTAGTTCAAACAAAATCAACATAGCCACCACAATATTTATGTTCATGGTGATTTATATCCTACTCATGCTTGCATTCAGTGTTGACTAATTTTAATGCATGTTCATGACTGTTTGTCACTCTCTAGCTGGTCGCGTCCCAGTCTCTTTCTAGCCTTCACTTGTACTAAGTGGGAATACTACTTGTGCATCCAACTCCATAAACCCCAAAAGTTATTCCATATGAGTCCACCATACCTTCCTATATGCGGAATCTACCTGCCGTTCCAAGTAAATTTGTATGTGCCAAACTCTAAACCTTCAAATAAAAATTATGTTTTGTATGCTCGAATAGCTCATGTATCAACTAGGGTTGTCTGTATCTTCCATGCTAGGCGGGTTATTCTCAAGAGGAGTGGACTCCGCTCCTCACTCATGAGAAAATGGCTGGTCACCGGGATGCCCAGTCCCATGCTCAAATCAAATCAAAATAGTTGCAAACAAAACTCCCCCGGGATTGTTGTTAGTTGGAGGCACCCGTTGTTTCAGGCAAGCCATGGATTAATACTTGTTGGTGGTGGGGGAGTATAAACTTTACCATTCCGCTTGGGAACCGCCTATAATGTGTGTAGCATGGAAGATATTGAGATCTCTCGGTTGTTATGTTGACAATGAAAGTATACCGCTCAAAATATTATTCTACTCTATTTCAAAATCGAGCTCTAGCACCTCTACAAATCCCCGCTTCCCTCCGCGAAGGGCCTATCTATTTAATTTTACAATCACTATAAGACCAAAACTATTACTTTTGCTACCGCTACCACTACTATCATATTACTTTGCTACTAAATACCTTGCTGCAGATATTAAGTTTCCACGTGTGGTTGAATTGACAACTCAGCTGCTAATACTCGAGAATATTCTTGGACTCCCCTTGTGTCGAATCAATAAATTTGGGTTGAATACTCTACCCTCGAAAACTGTTACGAACCCCTATACTTGTGGGTTATCAGTTATCTTATCGGATTGAGTCTTTAAGGATTTGAGAACACTTGATGTATGTCTTGCATGTGCTTATCTTTGGTGACAATGGGATATTCACGTGATCCACTTGATGTATGTTTTGGTGATCAACTTGCGAGTTCCATGACCTCGTGAACTTATGCATAGGGGTTGGCACGTGTTTTCCTCTTGACTCTCCGGTAGAAACATTGGGGCACTCTTTGAAATTCTTTGTGTTGGTTGAATAGATGAATCTGAGATTGTGTGATGCATATCGTATAATCATACCCACGGATAATTGAGGTGACATTGGAGTATCTAGGTGACATTAGGGTTTTGGTTGATTTGTGTCTTAAGGTGCTATTCTAGTACGGACTCTTGAATAGATCGATCAGAAAGAATAACTTTGAGGTGGTTTCGTACCCTAAAATAATATCTTAGTTTGTTCTCTGCTATTAGTGACTTTGGAGTGACTCTTTTTTGCACGTTGAGGGATTGTTATATGATCCAATTATGCTATTATTGTTGAGAGAACTTGCACTGGTGAAAGTATGAACCCTAGGCCTTGTTTCAACGCATTGCAATACTGTTTTCTCTCACTTTTATCATTAGTTACCTTGCTGTTTTACATTTTTAGATTACAAAAACCTATATCTACCATCCATATTACACTTGTATCACCATCTCTTCGCTGAACTAGTGCACCTACACAATTTACCATTGTATTAGGTGTGTTGGGGACACAAAAGACTCTTTGCTATTTGGTTGCAGGGTTGTTTGAGAGAAACCATCTTCATCCTACGCCTCCCACGGATTGATAAACCTTAGGTCATCCACTTGAGGGAAATTTGCTACTGCCCTACAAACCTCTGCACTTGGAGGCCCAACAACGTCTACAAGAAGAAGGTTGTGTAGTAGACATCAAGCTCTTTTAAGGCGCTGTTGCCGGGGAGGTTAGCGCTTGTAGGTATATCTTTAGATCTTGCAATAGAATCTTTTAGTTTCTTGTTTTATCACTAGTTTAGTCTATAAAAGAAAACTACAAAAATGGAATTAAGGTTGCCTCATATGCTTCATCTTTTTAATGTCTTTCGTGAAAATAAGGATTTTGATAATTGTGCCAAAGTGTTAGAACAAGAATGTATTAAAATGTTTGGCACTAAATCTTTGGATGATGAGCATGATTGCAATATTGTTAGTATTAATTCTTTGAATATCCATGATGCTAATGATATGCAAAGCCACAAGCTTGGGGATGCTATGTTTGATGAAGATGATATTTTTTGTCCCCCAAGTTTTGATGAGCAAATTTATTTTGATAATAGCATGCATCCTATTTATGATGATTATATTGAGGAAAGTGGGTTTGTAAGAGTGTAAACTTTAGGAAGTAATGATCCCACTATTTTGGAGGGTGTTGAATCTTATTGTGATAATTATGAAAGTGGGTTTGGAGTGGTCATGACTTTAGTTAATGTTAATCCCACTATTTTGGAAGAGTGTCAACTTTGCATACATGTGGATCGTGTTAAGAATATGTTTTGTGATAGCTATATTGTTGAATTTGCTTATGATCCTACATGTAATTATTATGAGGGAAGAACATATGCTTGTAGGAATTGCAATAATATCAAGTTTCCTCTCTATGTGTTGAAAATCTTGAAGATTTGCTTGTTTTACCTTCCAATGCAAGTTGATTCTTGTTCCCACAACTTGTTTGCTCACAAAATACCTATGCATAGGAAGTGGGTTAGGCTTAAATATACTAGTCATATTATTCATGATGCTCTCTTTATTTTTCAATTCTAATCTTTTATGTGAGCATCATTCAAATCATCATGCCTAGCTAGGGGCGTTAAATGATAACGCTTGTTGGGAGGCAACCCAATTTTGTTCTTTTCTTTTTGTTCCTGTTTGATAATAAATAATTCATATAGCTTCTGTTATTATTGTGTTTTTTATGTTTTAATTAGTGTTTGTGCCAAGTAAAGCCTTTAGGATCTTCTTGGGTGATTGTAATTTGATCTTGCGGTAAAAACAGAAAATATGCGCTCACGAGGATAATTTTCCTTTTTACCAGGGAGAGATAAAATACCAATTCCACCTGCAGTAGATAAATAAAAAAATTTCCTAGGACTTCCTAATTTCTCAGGATTTTTGGAGTTACAGAAGTATTCGAAACCTACAGATTACTACAGACTGTTCTGTTTTTGACAGATTCTGTTTTCTATGTGTTGTTTGCTTATTTTGATGAATCTATGAGTAGTATGGGAGGGTATGAACCATGGAGAAGTTTTAATACAGTAGATATTACACCAATATGAATTTAGAATGAGTTCAAAACAGTACCAAAAGTGGTGATTTATTTTCTTATACTAACAGAGCTTACGAGTTTTCTGTTGAGTTTTGTGTTGTGAAGTTTTCAAGTTTTGGGTAAAGATTCGATGCACTATGGAACAAGGAGTGGCAAGTGGGTAAGCTTGGGGATTCCCAAGGCACCCCAAGGTAATATTCAAGGACAACCAAGAGCCTAAGCTTGGGGATGCCCCGGATGGCATCCCCTCTTTCGTCTTCGTTCATCGGTAACTTTACTTGGAGCTATATTTTTATTCACCACACGATATGTGTTTTGCTTGGAGCATCATTTTATTTTATTTTGTTTCACTTGCTGTTTGAATAATATCCCAAGATCTGAAATTTTTAAATGTTAGAGAGTCTTCACATAGTTGCATAATTATTCAACTATCATTGATCTTCACTTATATCTTTCGGAGTAGTTTGTCATTTGCTCTAGTGCTTCACTTATATCTTTTTAGAGCACGGCAGTGGTTTTATTTTGAAGAAATAGATGAACTATTATGCTTCACTTATATCATTTTGAGAGTCTTTTAGAACAGCATGGTAATTTGCTTTGGTTATGAAATTAGTCCTAATATGATGGGCACCCAAGATGGGTATAATAAAAACTTTCATATATAGTGCATTGAATACTATGAGAAGTTTGATACTTGATGATTGTTTTGAGATATGAATATGGTGATATTAGAGTCATGCTAGTTGAGTAGTTGTGAATTTGAGAGATACTTGTGTTAAAGTTTGTGATTCCCATGGCATGCACATATGGTGAACTGTCATGTGATGAAGTCAGAGCATGATTTATTTTTTGATTGTCTTCCTTATGAGTGGCGGTCGGGGACGAGCGATGGTCTTTTCCTACCAATCTATCCCCCTAGGAGCATGCGCAAAGTACTTTGGTTCGATAACTAATAGATTTTTGCAATAAGTATGTGAGTCCTTTATGACTAATGTTGAGTCCATGGATTATACGCACTGTCACCCTTCCACCATTGCTAGCCTCTCTTGTGCCGGGCAACTTTCGCCGGTACCATACACCCACCATTACCTTCCTCAAAATAGCCACCATACCTTCCTATTATGGCATTTCCATAGCCATTCCGAGATATATTGCCATGCAACTTTCCACCGTTCCGTTTATTATGACACGCTTCATCATTGTCATATTGCTTTGCATGATCATGTAGTTGACATCGTATTTGTGGAAAAGCCATCGTTCATAATTCTTTCATACATGTCACTCTTGATTCATTGCACATGCTGGTACACCGCCGGAGGCATTCACATAGAGTCATATTTTGTTCTAAGTATCGAGTTGTGATTCTTGAGTTGTAAGTAAATAAAAGTGTGATGATCATCATTATTAGAGCATTGTCCCATGTGAGGAAAGGATGATAGAGACTATGATTCCCCCACAAGTCGGGATGAGACTCGGACGAAAAAAAGAAGAGAAAAAGAGGCCATAAAAAAGGCCCAAAAGAACAAAACAAAACAAAACAAAATGAGAGAAAAAGAGAGAAGGGGCAATGCTACTATCCTTTTACCACACTTGTGCTTCAAAGTAGCACCATGATCTTCATGATAGAGAGTCTCCTATGTTGTCACTTTCATATACTAGTGGGAATCTTTCATTATAGAACTTGGCTTGTATATTCCAATGATGGGCTTCCTCAAAATGCCCTAGGTCTTCGTGAGCAAGCGAGTTGGATGCACACCCACTTAGTTTCTTTTTGAGCTTTCATACACTTATAGCTCTAGTGCATCCGTTGCATGGCAATCCCTACTCACTCACATTGATATTTATGATATCTATTGATGGGCATCTCCATAGCCCGTTGATATGCCTAGTTGATGTGAGACTATCTCCTTTGTGTCTTCTCCACAACCACCATTCTATTCCACCTATAGTGATATGTCCATGGCTCACACTCATGTATTGCGTGAAGATTGAAAAAGTTTGAGAACGTCAAAAGTATGAAACAATTGCTTGGCTTGTCATCAGGGTTGTGCATGATTTAAATATTTTGTGCGATGAAGATAGAGCATAGCCAGACTGTAAGATTTTTTTGACACCTTAGACTGTATGATTTTGTAGGGATAGATTTCTTTGGCCATGTTATTTTGAGAAGACATAAATGCATTGTTAGTATGCTTGAAGTATTATTATTTTTAGGTCGATATTAAACTTTTGTCTTGAATCTTATGGATCTGAATATTCATGCCACGATAAAGGAAATTACATTGATAATTATGTTAGGTAGTAATCCACATCAAAAATTCTGTTTTTACCATTTACCTACTCGAGGACGAGCAGGAATTAAGCTTGGGGATGCTTGATACGTCTCCAACATATCTATAATTTTTTATTGTTCCATGCTATTATATTATCCATCTAGGATGTTTTATGTGCATTTATATGCTATTTTATATGATTTTTTGGACTAACCTATTAACCTAGAGCCCAGTGCCAGTTTCTGTTTTTCCTTGTTTTTGAGTATCGCGGAAAAGGAAAACCAAACGGAGTCCAATTGACTTGAAATTTCACGGAGATTGTTTTTGGACGAAAAGAAGCCCACGGAGAACTGGATATGGACCAGAGGAGTCCCGAGGCCACCATGAGGGTTGGGGGCATGCCCCCCTATCTCGTGTCTGCCTCGGGGACCCCCCTGACTTGTTCCCGACTCCAACACCTCTAATATATACCCAAACTTCCAGAAAGAAACCTAGATCAGGAGTTCCGCCGCCACAAGCCTTTGTAGCCACCGAAAACCAATCTAGACCCATTCCGGCACCCTGCTGGAGGGGGGGAATCCCTCTCCGGTGGCCATCTTCATCATCCCGGCGCTCTCCATGACGAGGAGGGAGTAGTTCACCATCGGGGCTGAGGGTATGTACCAGTAGCTATGTGTTTGATCTCTCTCTCTCTTGTGTTCTTGATTCGGCACGATCTTGATGTATCAAGAGCTTTGCTATTATAGTTGGATCTTATGATGTTTCTCCCCCTCTATCTCGTTGTGATGAATTGAGTTTTGCCTTTGAAGTTATCTTATCGGATTGAGTCTTTAAGGATTTGGAACACTTGATGTATGTCTTGCATGTGCTTATCTGTGGTGACAATGGGATATTCACGTGATCCACTTGATGTATCTTTTGGTGATCAACTTGCGAGTTCCATGACCTCGTGAACTTATGCATAGGGGTTGGCACACGTTTTCTTCTTAACTCTCCGGTAGAAACTTTGGGGAACTCTTTGAAGTTCTTTGTGTTGGTTGAATAGATGAATCTGAGATTGTGTGATGCATATCGTATAATCATACCCACGGATACTTGAGGTGACATTGGAGTATCTAGGTGTCATTAGGGTTTTGGTTTATATGTGTCTTAAGGTGTAATTCTAGTACGGACTCTTGAATAGATCGATCAGAAAGAATAACTTTGAGGTGGTTTCGTACCCTACAATAATCTCTTCGTTTGTTCTCCGCTATTAGTGACTTTGGAGTGACTCTTTGTTGCACGTTGAGGGATTGTTATATGATCCAATTATGCTATTATTGTTTAGAGAACTTGCACTAGTGAAAGTATGAACCCTAGGCCTTGTTTCAACGCATTGCAATACCGTTTTCTCTCACTTTTATCATTAGTTACCTTGCTGTTTTTATATTTTCAGATTACAAAAACCTATATCTACCATCCATATTGCACTTGTATCACCATCTCTTCGCTGAACTAGTGCACCTATACAATTTACCATTGTATTAGGTGTGTTGGTGACACAAGAGACTCTTTGCTATTTGGTTGCAGGGTTGTTTGAGAGAGACCATCTTCATCCTACGCCTCCCACGGATTGATAAACCTTAGGTCATCCACTTGAGGGAAATTTGCTATTGTCCTACAAACCTCTGCACTTGGAGGCCCAACAACGTCTACAAGAAGAAGGTTGTGTAGTAGACATCATTAACCATCAACACTTGATGCTCTTTCTTGATTTCTACCATCGCCGATTTCAGCATCGCAAAGAGCTCGGGAATCATTTTTGTCATCCCTTGCATATTATAGTTCATCACGAAGTTCTAGTAGCTTGGTGATAGTGACTAGAGAACTTTGTCAATCACTATCTTATCTGGAATATTAACTCCCACTTGATTCAAGCGATTGTAGTACCCAGACATTCTGAGCACATGCTCGCTGGCTGAGCTATTCTCCTCCATCTTGTAGGCAAAGTATTTGTCAAAGGTCTCATAGCTCTTGACACAGGCATGAGTCTGAAATACCAATTTCAGCTCTTGGAACATCTCATATGCTCCATGGCATTCAAAACATTTTTTTGAAGTCCCAGTTCTAAGCCGTAAAGCATGGTGCACTAAACTATTAAGTAGTCATCATATCGAGCTTGCCAAACGTTCATAACGTCTGTATTTGCTCCTGCAATAGGTCTGTCACCTAGCGGTGCATCAAGGACATAATTATTCTATGCAGCAATGAGGATAATCCTCAGATCACGGACCAAATCCGCATCATTTCTACTATCATCTTTCAACTTAGTTTTCTCCATGAACATATAAAAAATATAGGACCTATATCGCGAGCTATTGATCTACAACATAGATATGCAAATAGTACGAGGACTAAGTTCATCATAAATTAAGTTCAATTAATCAAATTACTTGAGAACTCCCACTTAGATAGACATCCCTCAAGCCATCTAAATGACACGTGATCCAAATCAACTAACCCATGCCCGATCATCACGTGAGATGGGGTAGTCATCAATGGTGAACATCTATATGTTGATCATATCTACTACATGATTCACGTTTGACCTTTCGGTCTCCAGTGTTTCGGGGCCATGTCTATACATGCTAGGCTCGTCAAGTTTAACCCGAGTATTCCGCATGTGTAAAACTATCTTGCACCTGTTGTATGTGAACGTAGAGTCTATCACACCCGATCATCACGTGGTGTCTCAACACGACGAACTGTCGCAACGATGCATACTCAGGGATTTAGTGAAGGGATCATCTTATAATGCTACCACCGTACTAAGAAAAATAAGAGGCATAAAAGATAAACATCACATCCAATCAAAATATGTGACATGATATGGCCATCATCATCTTGTTCTTTTGATATTCATCTCCAAAGCATCGTCATGATCTCCATCATTGCATCGTGGTCGTATCGCCAATTATTGCTTCTACAACTATCTCTAACGTGTAGTGATAAAGTAAAACAATTACATGGTGATACGTCTCCGTCGTATCTACTTTTCCAAACACTTTTGCCCTTGTTTTGGACTCTAAGTTGTATGATTTGTATGGAACTAACCCGGACTGACGCTGTTTTCAGCAGAATTGCCATGATGTTGTTTTATGTGCAGAAAACAAAAGTTCTCGTAATGACCTGAAACTCCACGGAATATCTTACAATAAATAATAAAAAATCCTCGCCAAAGATGAAGACCAGGGGGCCCACACCCTTGCCACGAGGGTGGGGGCGCCCCACCCCCTAGGGCGCGCCCCCCTACCTCGTGGGCCCCCTAGAGACCCCCCGGCTCCAACTCCAACTCTATATAATTGCATTCGGGGAGAAAAAAATAAGAGAGAAGAAATCATCGCGTTTTACGATACGGAGCCGCCGCCAAGCCCTAAAACCTCTCGGGAGGGCTGATCTGGAGTCCGTTCGGGGCTCCGGAGAGGGGGATTCGTCGCCGTCGTCATCATCAACCATCCTCCATCACCAATTTCATGATGCTCACCGCCGTGCGTGAGTAATTCCATCGTAGGCTTGCTGGACGGTGATGGGTTGGATGAGATTCACCATGTAATCGAGTTAGTTTTGTTAGGGTTTGATCCCTAGTATCCACTATGTTCTGAGATTGATGTTGCTATGACTTTGCTATGCTTAATGCTTGTCACTAGGGCCCGAGTGCCATGATTTCAGATCTGAACCTATTATGTTTTCATCAATATATGAGAGTTCTTGATCCTATCTTGCAAGTCTATAGTCACCTATTATGTGTTATGATCCGTTAACCCCGAAGTGACAATAATCGGGATACTTACCGGTGATGACCGTAGTTTGAGGAGTTCATGTATTCACTATGTGCTAATGCTTTGTTCCGGTTCTCTATTAAAAGGAGGCCTTAATATCCCTTAGTTTCCATTAGGACCCCGCTGCCACGGGAGGGTAGGACAAAAGATGTCATGCAAGTTCTTTTCCATAAGCACGTATGACTATATTCGGAATACATGCCTACATTACATTGACGAATTGGAGCTAGTTCTGTGTCACCCTATGTTATGACTGTTACATGATGAACCGCATCCGGCATAATTATCCATCATTGATCCGATGCCTACGAGCTTTCCATATACTGGTTTACGCTTATTTACTTTCCCGTTGCTATTGTTACAATCACTACAAAATACCAAAAACATTACTTTGCTTTCATTACTCTTTTGTTACCGTTACCATCACTATCATATTACTTTGCTACTAAACACTTTGCTGCAGATACTAAGTTTCCAGGTGTGGTTGAATTGACAACTCAGCTGCTAATACTTGAGAATATTCTTTGGCTCCCCTTGTGTCGAATCAATAAATTTGGGTTGAATACTCTACCCTCGAAAGCTGTTGCGATCCCCTATACTTGTGGGTTATCAAGACTAATTTCTGGCGCCGTTGCCGGGGAGCATAGCTCTATTCTTTGAGTCACTTGGGATTTATATCTGTTTATCACTATGAAGAACTTGAGAGATCCAAAAACCAAGATCTATCCCTCAACTACGAGGGGAGGTAAGGAACTGCCATCTAGCTCTGCACTTGATTCACCTTCTGTTATGAGTAAGCTTGCGACACCTAAACCTGCTTCTGCTATTCGTTCTGATATGTCGCATGTTATTGATGATGCTACTTCTGCTATGCATGATACTTATGATGAAACTACCTCTATGCCTGATACTACTATGCCACTTAGTGATTTTCTCGAGGAACGACTTGCTAGGGCTAGAGAGATTGAAAATATTGAATCTGATTATGAAGATGAAAGTGATGATGAAGAATCACTTGTTATTCCTGAGGGTTATTTATTTGATCAAGATGCTTCTTTAGCTATTTTAGCTTGCAAAGATAGATATGAACTCAAAAGGTTATTAGCTAAATGGAATAAGCAATCTCTAAATGCTAGGATGAGACCTGACCCTGCTTTTGCTACTTCACCTATCTGTGTTACTGATAAGGATTATGAATTCTCTGTTGATCCTGATATAATTACTTTGGTTGAATCTGATCCTTTTCATGGCTATGAATCTGAAACTGTTGTAGCACATCTTACTAAATTAAATGATATAGCCACCCTGTTCACTAATGATGAGAGATCTCGCTACTTTTATATCCTTAAAATATTTCCGTTCTCATTAAAGGGTGATGCTAAGATATGGTTTAATTCTCTTGATCCTGGTTGTGTGCGTAGTCCCCAGGATATGATCTATTACTTCTCTGCTAAATATTTCCCTGCTCATAAGAAACAAGCTGCTTTAAAGGAAATATACAACTTTGTGCAAATTAAAGAAGAGAGTCTCCCACAAGCTTGGGGGAGGCTTCTCAAGTTACTTAATGCTTTGCCTGATCATCCTCTTAAGAAAAATGAAATACTTGATATCTTTTATAATGGACTATCCGATGCTTCCAGAGATTACTTGGATAGTTATGCTGGTTCTCTTTTCAGGGAAAGAACACCGGATGAAGCTAAATCTTATTGAATAATATGTTGGACAAATGAAAATAATTGGGCACTCCTGAGCCAGCTCCTGAGCCAGCTCCTGCTCCAATTAATGATCCTATTCCTAAACCAACTCCGAAGAAGAGAGGTGTTCTATTTCTCAGTCCCGAAGATATGCAAGAGGCAAAGAAATCTATGAAAGAAAAAGGTATTAAAGCTGAAGATGTTAAGAATTTACCTCCTATTGAAGAAATACATGGTCTTAATTTACCGCCTGTTGAAGAAACATATGATCTTAATCCTTTATTTATTGAAGAACCTCCAGACCTCGATAACCCGACACAGGTAGTAAAGGTAAATTCTCTCTATAGATATGATAAAGCTGAAATCCCTCCTACTAAAATTGCTAGTCAATGCTTGGATGAGTTTGATAATTTTATGTTTAAGCAAGAAGACTTCAATGCTTATTTTGGTAGACAATTAAAACAAGATGCTGATATGATTAAATACTTGGGTGATTATATGGCTAATATTAGAGGTGAACTTAAACTTGTTAGCAAACATGCTTCTATGGTTACCACTCAAGTAGAACAAGTACTTAAAGCTCAAAAAGAATTGCTCGATGAGATGAATAGTAAGAAAAATGATTATGCTGTTAAAGTGGCTACTAGAACTGGTAGAATGACTCAGGAACCTTTGTATCCTGAAGGCCACCCTAAGAGAATTGAGCAAGATTCTCAGAGAAATAATATTGATGCACCTAGTTCTTCTAAAAGAAGAAAAAGAAAAATGATAGAACTGTGCAAACTTCTAGTGAACCTATTGCTGAACCACCTGATAATCCAAATGATATTTCTATTTCTGATGCTGAAACACAATCTGGCAATGAACATGAACCTAATGAAAATGTTAATGATGATGCTCAACCTAGTAATGATAATGATGTAGAAATTGAACCTGCTGTTGATCTTGATAACCCACAATCAAAGAATCAACGTTATGATAAGAAAGACTTTGTTGCTAGGAAACATGGTAAAGAAAGAGAGCCTTGGGTTCAGAAACCCATGCCTTTTCCTCCCAAACCATCCAAGAAAAAGGATGATGAGGATTTTGAGCGCTTTGCTGAAATGATTAGACCTATCTTTTTGCGTATGCGATTAACTGATATGCTCAAAACAAATCCTTATGCTAAGTACATGAAAGATATTATTACAAATAAAAGAAAGATACCGGAAGCTGAAATTTCCACCATGCTTGCTAATTATACTTTTAAGGGTGGAATACCAAAGAAACTTGGAGATCCAGGAGTACCTACTATACCATGCTCCATTAAAAGAAACTATGTTAAACTGCTTTATGTGATCTTGGAGCCGGTGTTAGTGTTATGCCTCTCTCTTTATATCGTAGACTTGATTTGAATAAGTTGACACCTACTGAAATATCTTTGCAAATGGCTGATAAATCAACTGCTATACCTGTCGGTATTTGTGAGGATGTGCCTGTTGTGGTTGCAAACGTTACTATTTTAACGGACTTTGTTATTCTTGATATTCCCGAGGACGATAGTATGTCTATTATTCTTGGAAGACCTTTTCTTAATACTGCAGGGGCTGTTATTGATTGCAACAAAGGCAATATCACTTTTCATGTTAATGGTAATGAGCATACGGTACATTTTCCGAGGAAACAACCTCAAGTTCATAGTATCAATTCTATCGGAAAAATTCCATCGATTATATTTGGAGGTTTTGAATTTCCTCTTCCTACTGTCAAGATGAAATATGATATACTTATTATTAGGGATGTGCATATCCCTGTTGAGGTAACCTAGTGTTATTCGAAATTTCTCCGGTTTCATGTTAATCGGAATGAGTTTGTTAACAAGACTTGATCAACCTTGTTAGTGGATTCCTTTTGATGAGCATGAGATGGATGAAACTAGAAGCACAACCTTCTTTACCCTCTCTATACTTTCTGTTATTTATATTAAATAAAGTAAAAATTAATAATTTTCTGTCTGTTATCTGATTATCTGTGAAATATAAAAATACCTCGAAAATAAAAGTTCTCCAAATGCCCTGAAAATTAAATATGATTTTTTCTAGAGTATTTGAGGATTTATGGAACAAAGAACACACCAGGGGGGCCAACCACCTTGCCACGAGGGTGGAGGGCGCGCCCACCCCCCTAGGGCGCGCCCCCTGCCTCGTGGGCCCATGGTGGCCCTCCTCCACTTATTCCTGCACCCATCATCTTCTTCCTCCCACAAACACGAAAAACCAACTCAAACCCGAGTCCAAGATCGTTTTGCTGCCATTTTCGATCTCCTTGCTCAAAGCACCTCTCACAAAACTTCTTGGGGAGATTGTTCCTTGGTATGTGACTCCTCCATTGGTCCAATTAGTTTTTGTTCTAGTGCTTTATTCATTGCAAATTTGTGTTGCTTAGGTGACCCTGTTCTTGAGCTTGCATGTCAAATTTATATGGCCAAAAGTAGTTTTGATGCATGATATAGGCTCTAGGCACTTGTAGGAGTAGTTGCTATCAATATTATTGAGTTTGGTTTACTTTTATTTTGAAGTTACTAAAAATTTCAGAATTTTTCAAAAATGATGCGGAGATTATTGAGGGGCTCATCGAGCCAAAGCTCGAAGGAAAAGGCACCAAAGCCTAAGTATAATTTGCCGCGCACCGCGGAGGTTCGGGCGTGTGAATGGCCTTCTGAGGATTTCTTAAGAGCAGCCGGGATTTATGAAGATTTTCATGAGTTGGCTCATAATCCAGGCCTCACTGCTTTCCTCCACGACCAATGCCATCAGTATCTCTTACTCACAAATACCTTTGTGCAAAACATTCATTTTCATTCTAGGAACTCACCACCTACGGTGGAGTTTCATTTATATGATGAGCATAAGGAGATGTCACTTTATGATTTCTGTCAGATTTGTTTAGTCCCTTTTGGGGGCAAGATAGAAGAACCACATCATGATGATGTGGAGGGATTTATTAACACTATCACTATAGGGGAAACTAGGAAGGTTTCCGATGCACAAATCACTAGCATACATTTTCCTCTCTTACGTTACTTTGCACTATTTGCTAGTCATTGCTTAATTGGTTGTGGAAACTGTGGAAACCTTAGTACCCCCGATATTATTATTTTGCTCCAAAGTTTATACAGTGATAACACTTTTAGTATGGGCGGCATTATTGCTAGACGGTTAAGTATGAACCGTACTAAGGGTCCCATCTTTGGATGCATCTACGCTACACGCCTAGCTGCACATTTTAACATACCTATTAGGCATGCTGAGAAGGAAGAAAAAGTGTTGCCTCATGTTTATTTAGATTATAAAAGTATGGTGGCAGATGATTTTATTGTTAATAATAGGGCAGGAGAGCTTAAATATCAATTGTTCTTTAATAAGCATCATCCTGAGACTATTACCTTGCCTGCTCCTTGTTTGTTTGATTTGACTGTAGGCACGTACCTTGTTCCATTGACGGCTATTCACGCCTACCAGAACCCCGCACCAGCCGAGGAGCCAGAACCGGAATCACAATTTGATCCTTCACGACAGTCTAACTATGAGTGGGATCCGGAGATGATTGCCAGCCAGTGGCAATCGGAGCCTTCTTCTTCCTCATCACAGTACGACCCCAATAACTATTATTATGGATATCAGCCAGGCCAGCCGTGGCCATACACCAACTTATGCCAAAAGCCTAAGCTTGGGGGAGTACGTATTTCTCACCGACATTACATTTATGTTCACACACACTCATTGCTAGATGTCGGTGCTCATACTTTTTCATTTTATCATCCATGCTAGTTTATTTACTTCTATGCTTTCTTCTTGTGTGTTTAATAAACCTTAAGAAAAAACCAAAAAATTAGTTGTAGCTTTTAATTAATTTACTTTCCATGCTTGTAGTAGTAATTAAAAAGAAAACCCAAAAAGATTTCCTGTTATTCTTTTGCTTGTTGGGAGCTTTCCCGTGTAAATAGTTTTATTTCTTTTCTTTTCTTTGGGGGTCAGTAGGAGAAGACCATGATTAAATTGTTGAAGTGGCTCTTATATGCTTTATTGTTGATTTAACCAAGAGCCCATATTGCTTTGTCTTCTCCTGTTTATTGAATGCTCGCAGATTCCAGCCTAGTCCAATGCATGTGCACTCTTATTATTATTCACATCGTTCGGTCGTGCAAGTGAAAGGCAATTATGATGACATATGATGGACTGACTGAGATGAGAAAAGCTGGTACGAACTCGACCTCTTTTGTTTTTGTAAATATGATGAGTTCATCGTTCTTGATTCAGCTTGTTATGAATAAACATGTTTGCAATGACAATTAGAGATCATAGTTGCTTGTGCCATGCTTGATTAGCTATGAGTTATAATGGTTTACCTTGCATGCCAACATGCTATTAAAATGGTTATGATGTGGTATGATAGGGTGGTATCCTCCGCTGAATGATTTAAGTGACTTGACTTGGCACATGTTCACGCATGTAGTTGAAACAAATCAACATAGCCTTCACGATATTTATGTTCGTGGTGGATTATATCCTACTCATGCTTGCATCCAATGTTTATTAATTTTAATGCATGTACATGGCTGTTGTCGCTCTCTGGTTGGTCGCTTCCCAGTCTTTTGCTAGCCTTCACCCATACTAAGCGGGAATACTGCTTGTGCATCCAACTCCTTAAACCCCAAAGTTATTCCAGATGAGTCCACTATACCTTCCTATATGCGGTATCTACTTGCCGTTCCAAGTAAATTTGTATGTGCCAAACTCTAAACCTTCAAATAATCATCCCGTTTTGTATGCTCGAATAGCTCATGTATCAACTTGGGATGTCTGTATCTTCCATGTTAGGCGGGTTATTCTCAAGAGGAGTGGACTCCGCTCCTCAATCACGAGATAAATGGCTGGTCACCGGGATGCCCGGTCCCATGCTTTATGCAAACTAAATCAAAATAATTGCAAACAAAACTCCCCCTGGGACCTGACGTATGTTGGAGGCACTCGCTGTTTCGAGCAAGCCATGGATTGATGTTTGTTGGTGGAGGGGGAGTATAAACTTTACCATTCTGTTTGGGAACCGCCTATAATGTGTGTAGCATGGAAGATATCGCCATCTCTTGGTTGTTATGTTGACAATGAAAGTATACCGCTCAAAATGTTATTCACCTGTATTCAAAACCGAGCTCTGGCACCTCTACAATTCCCTGCTTCCCTCTGCGAAGGGCCTATCTATTTACTTTTATGTTGCGTCATCACCCTCTTATTAAAAAGCACCAGTTGGAGAGCACCACTGCCATTTGCATTCATTATTGTTAGTTTACATTGGGTGTGACTATGATTGGATCTCTTTTACCATGAATTACAATGTCTAGTCAGTCCTTGATCTTTAAAGGTGCTTTGCATTTATGTTTTGCGGTCTCAGAAAGGGCTAGCGAGATACCATCTTGTTATATCATATTATGATTGTTTTGAGAAAGTGTTGTCATCCGAGATTTATTATTATGGCTTGCTAGTTGATTATGCTATTGATATGGGTAATCATGAGACCTGAGAATTATTGCAAATATGGTTAGTTATAATCTTTGCTGAAAACTTGTACGCTAGCTTGACATATTTACAACAACAAGAGCAAATAGAGTTTGTAAAAGTTTCTCTTTATTTCTTTCAGTTTGTCAACTGAATTGCTCGAGGACAAGCAAGGGTTTAAGCTTGGGGGAGTTGATACGTCTCCGTCGTATCTACTTTTCCAAACCCTTTTGCCCTTGGTTTGGACTCTAACTTGTATGATTTGAATGGAACTAACCCGGACTGACGCTGTTTTCAGCAGAATTGCCATGATGTTGTTTTATGTGCAGAAAACAAAAGTTCTCGGAATGACCTGAAACTCCACGGAATATCTTACAATAAATAATAAAAAATCCTCGCCAAAGATGAAGACCAGGGGGCCCACACCCTTGCCACGAGGGTGGGGGACGCGCCCCCCTAGGGCGCGCCCCCCTACCTCATGGGCCCCCTGGAGACCCCCCGACTCCAACTCCAACTCTATATAACTGCTTTCAGGGAGAGAAAAAAATAGGAGAGAAGAAATCATCGTGTTTTACGATACGGAGCCGCCGCCAAGCCCTAAAACCTCTCGGGAGGGCTGATCTGGAGTCCGTTCGGGGCTCCGGAGAGGGGGACTCGTCGCCGTCGTCATCATCAACCATCCTCCATCACCAATTTCATGATGCTCACCGCCGTGCGTGAGTAATTCCATCGTAGGCTTGCTGGACAGTGATGGGTTGGATGAGATTCACCATGTAATCGAGTTAGTTTTGTTAGGGTTTGATCCCTAGTATCCACTATGTTCTGAGATTGATGCTGCCACAGGAGGGTAGGACAAAAGATGGCATGCAAGTTCTTTTCCATAAGCACGTATGACTATATTCGGAATACATGCCTACATTACATTGACAAATTGGAGCTAGTTCTGTGTCACCCTATGTTATGACTGTTACATGATGAACCGCATCCGGCATAATTATCCATCATTGATCCATTGCCTACGAGCTTTCCATATACTGGTTTACGCTTATTTCCTTTCCCGTTGCTATTGTTACAATCACTACAAAATACCAAAAACATTACTTTGCTTTCGTTACTCTTTTGTTACCGTTACCATCACTATCATATTACTTTTCTACTAAACACTTTGCTGCAGATACTAAGTCTCCATGCGTGGTTGAATTGACAACTCAGTTGCTAATACTTGAGAATATTCTTTGGCTCCCCTTGTGTCGAATCAATAAATTTGGGTTGAGTACTCTACCCTCGAAAGCTGTTGCGATCCCCTATACTTGTGGGTTATCACATGGCGTTTGCATTTCATACAATAAGGAGACAACCATAAGGCTCCTGCGGGTTGCCGATAACTTTTACAAAACATGATCATCTCATACAATAACACATATCACTTCACACCATGTCTTGACCATATCACATCACAACATGCCCTGCAAAAATAAGTTAGACGTCCTCTACTTTGTTGTTGCAAGTTTTACGTGACTGCTACGGGCTTCTAGCAAGAACCGTTCTTACCTACACATCAAAACCACAACGGTGTTTCGTCAAGTTTGCTGTTTTAACCTTCTTCAAGGACCGGCCGCAGTAAAATTCGATTCAACTAAAGTAGGAGAAACATACACCTGCCAGCCACCTTTATGCAAAACTAGTTGCATGTCTGTCGATGGAACCGGTCTCATGTGCGTGGACATGTAAGGTTGGTCCGGGCCTTTTCATCCTAGAATACCGCCGAATCAAAATAAGACATTTGTGGTAAGTAGTATGACTATCACCTCCCATAACTCTTTATGTTCTACTCGTGCATATCATCTATGCATAGACCTAGCTCTGATACCACTGTTGGGAAATGTTGCATGGAAAACAAAAACTTTTCTACGCACACGCAATGATCTATCCATGGAGATGCATAGCAACGAGGGGGAGAGTTTGTCTATGAAAGTGCTAGTTATTGACTAGAGGGGGGTGAATAGGCGATTTTTATGGAAGTCTTCAAAACACGAGGTCTTTGAAGACAAATAGTATAACTAAACATATTGATATGCAGCGGAAGGTAGACCACACTAGACAAGCCATAGTCAAGTAAGCAATATAGTGAAAGGACGAAGACTATCAGCAGCTAGGTAGTATAGATCAGGATGGAAGATAGTATGAAGCTAAATAGTAAATAGTCTTCACTCAGTGAAGTCAATCAGATCAGACAAGCTGGCAATGGCTTCACGAAGAGAAACTATAAAGTAAAGGGGAGTGGAGGATAGAACCAGTTGCTTGGTGAAGACAAGGATTTGGTAGAACAGTTCTAGTTGTTGTGACGACTGTACGTCTGGTTGGGGAGACTGAGATTTAACTCAGAAGACCGCGTCTGCACCTTATTCCCCTTGAGCTAAGGACACCCAATCCTCGCCCAACCACCCTGGTAAGTCTTAAAGGTAGACTTCCAAACCTTCACAGACTTCATTCACCGTCGATCCACAATGACTCTTGGATGCTCAGAATGCGACGCCTAACCGGCTGGAGGATTCACAGTCCTCAAGTGTAACAAGTTTTCAGGTCACACGGATAGAAAGACTTTAGTGATGTCTAACACTCTTTGGTTTTGGGTGTTTAGGGCTTTGTCCTCGCAAGGATCTCTCTCAAATGCTTCTGAGGTGGGTTGCTCCCAAACGATAAAAGTCATGCACTAACTCTGAGGAGCCACCAATTTATGGTGTAGGGGTGGGCTATTTATAGCCAGGAGGCAACCCGACCTGATTTGTCCGAAATTACCCTGGGTCACTAAGGACCGATACATGTCCAACGGTCA
Source organism: Triticum aestivum (assembly GCF_018294505.1). NCBI lineage: Eukaryota > Viridiplantae > Streptophyta > Magnoliopsida > Poales > Poaceae > Triticum > Triticum aestivum. Next base: position 653,809,168 of record NC_057800.1, on the reverse strand, counting down.
GATTTCAAACACACACGGCAGCTTGACTTGGGCTACAAGTAAAGCTGACTCATCCATCTCTGGATAAGATTTGCTCTCATTATCTTCGCTCGAAGACATAGAATTTTGGTTGAGCATCACATCAGTCACTGACTTTGTTCACTTGGACCCCACTTAACAGTACGGTGGTTCCTATGACTCAACAAAGAATAAAAGGAAACTACGGAACAACTATGTCTTCGCACTCCATAGTCTTCAAGTGAATGTCTTCACATGTCATAATCTTCATCATGAATGTCTTCACGAACCACCATTGTCTTCAATGTCTTCACACATTTTTAGGGGTCATCTCTGGTAGGTAAACTGAATCAATAAGGGACTACTACCTATGTTATCCAGTAATTCTCACAAACACATTAGTCCCTCAACCAAGTTTGTCGTCAATACTTCAAAACCAACTAGGGGTGGCACTAGATGCACTTACAGTCTGCGTACCTGATAACCCACAAGTATAGGGGATCGCAACAGTTTTCGAGGGTAGAGTATTCAACCCAAATTTATTGATTCGACACAAGGGGAGCCAAAGAATATTCTCAAGTATTAGCAGCTGAGTTGTCAATTGAACCACACCTGGAAACTTAATATCTGCAGCAAAGTGTTTAGTAGCAAAGTAATATGATAGTAGTGGTAATGGTGGTAAAAGGTAACGGTAGCAAAAGTAATATTTTTGGTGTTTTGTAGTGATGATAACAATAGCAACTGAAAAGTAAATAAGCGAAGAACAATATATGGAAAGCTTGTAGGCAATGGATCGGTGATGGAGAATTATGCCGGATGCGGTTCATCATGTAACAGTCATAACAATGGGTGACACAGAACTAACTCCAATTCATCAATGTAATGTAGGCATGTATTCCAAATATAGTCATACGTGCTTATGGAAAAGAACTTGCATGACATCTTTTGTCCTGCCCTCCCGTGGCAGCGGGGTCCTATTGGAAACTAAGGGATATTAAGGCCTCCTTTTAATAGAGTACCGGAACAAAGCATTAACACATAGTGAATACATTAACTCCTCAAACTACGGTCATCACCGGGAGTGGTCCCGACTATTGTCACTTCGGGGTTGCTGGATCATAACACATAGTAGGTGACTATAGACTTGCAAGATAGGATCAAGAACTCTCATATATTGATGAAAAACATAATAGGTTCAGATCTGAAATCATGGCACTCGGGCCCTAGTGACAAGCATTAAGCATAGCAAAGTCATAATAACATCAATCTCAGAACATAGTGGATACCAGGGATCAAACCCTAACAAAACTAAATTGATTACATGATAAATCTCATCCAACCCATCACCATCCAGCAAGCCTACGATGGAATTACTCTGATGATGATGGTGACGGATTCCCCTCTTCGGAGCCCCGAACGGACTCCAGACCAGCCCTCCTGTCAGTGTCAAAACCGGCAGATCCGGGTAGGGGGTCCCGAACTATGCGTCTAAGGATCGATGGTAACAGGAGACAGGGGACACGATGTTTACCTAGGTTCAGGCCCTCTTGATGGAGGTAATACCCTACATCCTACTTGATTGATATTGATGAATATGAGTGTTACAAGAGTTGATCTACCTTGAGATCGTATGTTGTGGTATAAACCCTACAACTATGATGAGTAATGTCATAATAATCTATTGACTAGCCTGGCCTCGACTTATATAACATACCAAGGGTTGGAAAAAGTGGTAGGTGTAAGCGACGCGGTTGGCCTTCGCCTAGTGCCTAGGCGGTGCCTAAGCGCCCTAGGCGCGGCCTAGGCGGTAATATAGTTTTTACTCGTAGTGTATTTGTGATTATTATATGGGTGTTGATATTAGTTTAGGGCATATAAATAAGTTAATTACCGTCTACTGCCATTGGAATATAACTCGTTTGGCATATTAGTGTAGTATGTGGCATGATTTCTTGCTTGGGTAGGCAATTCCTTGCTTGCCCTGCCTAGACCTCCATTTATGCCCTAGGCGAGGCATTTGGCTATTGCCTAGCATCTAGGCATGCCTAAGCGCCTCCTAGGCACTGCCTTTTCCAACAGAGAACATACCAGAGGCCTAGGATAATAAGAGTCCTAGTCGAATACATCGGTGGAGAGGAGTCCTTGTCTTGATCACCAAGTCTTGTGGAATCTTGCTCGTATATGTCTTCGGCTATCCGAACTGGCCCATGAGTAAATGGCCATGGGGGTCCTCGGCCCAAATCAACTGATCGGGAGACGATGTGGTGAGTAACCCCTAGTCCAGGATACCGTCAGCAGCCCTCTGAACCGGTCTTCAAGTTGGGGACGCTCCTCGGTTCTTCCGAACTATTCTTCGTCTTCGGTCCTCGGTCTTGAAAACTAGTTCAACAAATCTTCACATCTTCTATCTTGAGGATTGCTGAGCTAAATCTGAAGATCTCACACGTCGGGTATCCGAGGAGCCCTTTAATTCTTCGGCCTTTATCAATGCCTTGTTATTTTTATGCCACACCTCGGGTTTGAAGTTGTTCCCGGGCGGCAGTGTCCTCTTGCGTCCGAGCTCCAACGTCGGACTATATTCGAGGTATCTTTTGCAGACGAACACCAATGCCGGACCGCTTCCGAGCTCCAACGCCGGAATGTATCCGAGCTCCAACACCAGACTATATCCAAGCTCCAAGGTCGGACTATATCCAAGGTGTCATAGATCACCTTGGTTCAAAAAAGTTGAAAGAGTTTAGCCGAGCTTAATGCCGGGAATGCCCTCTATGGAGCCAGCCACTGGCGCCCGAGCTTTATGTCGGACTGCTTCCGAGGTGGTGCACCACCCTGACTGTGGGCCGATTTTTTGTCAATATTTTTGATTGGTGCAATTTATTCTGTGCCGAGAAACATAGCCAGTAGCCCTCAAGGTGTGTATCGGTCTAAAACCCGAGATGCACATGAAGGATGACATGAGACCGCTGATCCCAGTAGCCGCTGAGACTCAAGTTGATTTGCAAAATCGGTTTGAGGATCAACTCCTAGCTCGGCAGAATACTTCGGGACACAAAAAGCGGTGTGCAGAGTCCTCGAGACTCAGGTTGGGTGCGGCCGACCAACCTGAGGATCATAATCTCCTCGAAAACTATATTGCACTTAAATTTTCTATACTGGATTGCCAATGCAGTAGCCCCCGAGACACTGGTCGGGTGGCAACACCATATCAGGGGATCAATGTGCCCCTTTAATATTAGTAAATGATAAGATCGAAGCCCAGTAGCCCCCAACCCTTAATGCGGGCACGGGTGGCCGAATTAAGGATCGATATCCAGAGTAAAATCACAAATTATGTGTAATGATTCTATGTATCCAAGTACTTTATAGCATTAATGCTTGGATCCGCATTGTACAAAACTTTGTTGACTGACCATCGGCTTCCACCTCTTCGACCAGTAGCCGAGGAGTGTTTGTCCTACTTTATAAAGCCTTTATGAGCGCAAAGATTTACGACAAACAAGGCAATCTGGCCATACGGTTTTATAAACAAAGGTATGCAGAGAGATATGTTATATTATTGTTTGATGTCTACTACACAACCTTCTTCTTGTAGACGTTGTTGGGCCTCCAAGTGCAGAGGTTTGTAGGACAGTAGCAAATTTCCCTCAAGTGGATGACCTAAGGTTTATCAATCCGTAGGAGGTGTAGGATGAAGATGGTCTCTCTCAAGCAACCCTGCAACCAAATGACAAAGAGTCTCTTGTGTCCCCAACACACCCAATACAATGGTAGATTGTATACGTGCACTAGTTCGGCGAAGAGATGGTAAAACAAGTGCAATATGGATAGTAGATAAAGATTTTTGTAATCTGAAATTATAAAAACAGCAAGGTAACTAATGATAAAAGTAAGCGTAAACAGTATTGCAATGCATTGAAATAAGGCCTAGGGTTCATACTTTCACTAGTGCAAGTCCTGTCAGAGTAATTGGACACGGATACCCCGAAGACGGCGGGACAAGAATTCAAGACATCGGGGCTAGCAAAGCCCCTCAGTCCAACTAACTGGCCGGCGGCTGACTGCTGGCTGCTGACTGCTCCACCAGGCCGACTGCTGGCTGCCGACTGCTCCACCAGGCCGACTGCTGGCTGCCGACTGCTCCACTAGGCCGACTGCTGGCTGCTGACTCCTCCACCAGTCCGACTGCTGGCTGCCGACTCCTCCACCAGGCCGACTGCTGGCTGCCGACTCCTCCACCAGGCCGACTGCTGGCTGCCGACTCCTCCACCAGGCCGACTGCCCGAAGTCAATTGCAGCTGGACGCGACCCCGACGTGACTGCCATACCCGGCACTGTTCACATGACACCCTAGCCATCATGTACAGTGTCCCTTGTCCCTGGGCACTATTTATGAAGTGACCCAGGGGACAAGGATGACACCCCACCATGCCACTAGCTAGCTAGCTACCATGCCTACATGGCTTACATGCTAAGCTAGCTCCCACTATATATAGCTAGCCATCCACCCATCCTCACACACACGTATGAGCATCACACTCCCACAGCCACACATGGCCAGGCACATGTGCCACACTAGCTAGCTAGCTCTCATTGCTACTGATCTCAGATACAGCTCCAGAAGCACTTTGTACTTCCTGATGTACACCCAAGATATATACTCAGACATGCAGGAGTAGGGGTGTTATCTCTCCGGAGAGCCCCGAACCTGGGTAAACTAGCGCGTGCTATTCGCCTACCCGTCCCCGGATAATCCGGCAGCAGTCTTGCCCTCACACGAAGCCACCTTGTGGCATATGTTCTCTTGCACCCCCCGTGAGAATACCATGACATTTGGCGCCCACCGTGGGGCGGTACTATGCTACCGCACTGCTGCTGGTTTCGTAGTCCGGGCGGGACCCTTTTTCTTCATCACCTCCACCGCGGCGTCGCGCCTTCTCTCCGGTAGCGCTCGGGGGTTCGACATCGACCCGTCCCCAGAGCGGCCGCGAGGGGAGGCGCGTCTTTGCCGTCGGCCTCGTCGTCTTTGTCACCACCACCCCAACACCGGCCGTCCGACCGTGGGCGCGCCGCGTGCGGTGCCTCGTTGGGTCGGCCGCGTCCATCCACGCACCGCTCGCGTATGCTCCCCTCCGCGTTGCGCCTTGCTCCGGCTGAAACGCATGTTCACTCCCCCATATATCATCCATACTAGCTAGCTAGATGCTAGTCAACAATGGTCAAACCACACCCCATACAACAGCCAGATACGAGTTCCACACAGTCTGTACATTGGTCGGATGATGGCCATACATCATTCAGATAGCACCCAGACAATGTGTTTTCTGCACCACTCTTTGTGCATCTCCGCCCGGCGAGGCCCCTGCCGCCCAGAACCGCACTCACCCGTGGCCGGTTTTCTCCGTGCCACTGTTGCACCTCCACACTGCCCCGCCTCTGGAGCGGTTTACACTCGTCCGCGCCCACCGGCCGGCCGCTCCGCGACGCTCCTCGTCCTCCTCTCTGCGTCGCGGCTCGCCCGGTACGCTCGCCCCACAGCTCCATCCTGTGGCCGCGCGCCCGTGCGCACTTCCCTGGCCCTGCCCCGGCACCTCCCCGCCGGCGCTCCGGCTCGCGGCTCGCCTCCGTGGCCGCTAGGCCCCGACCCCCGCTCATCGGGCCCTCCGTCGCCGCCGTACTCGGGGCCTTCCCTGTCGCCGCTCTGCTCAACCTCGAGCACCGCCGCCGTCCTTCGCGTCCGCAGCGGCTCCCCCGCGCCGACTGCCGCCACCGTGCCACTCTACCGCGCGTCGCCGCCCACCGGGCCTCCAGCGCCCCGGTCCGGCCACGTCCGGCCTCCCTTGGGCCCTGCACAGGTGGCCTGGCCCCGTTCCGGCCGTCTTAGCGCCCGGCCTCAGCGCCCGCCGAGTCACGGCCCCGCGCCGGTCACTTCCCGCTGGCGTTGGCCGCCTCCCCGACGCCCCGCGGGCTCCGACCGCCTCCCTGCACCACTTCGCCCAGTTCAGCGTCTGTGCCGACTCCGCCCGCGCCCGGTCCGGGTAGTCACCCCGTGCCCGACCGCGTCCGGTCGCTGCGCCGCTCCGCCACCCGGCCGGCCTTGTGGCCGGCCCCACGCGCCCGCCTGCTGGGTCACTGCACCTCCGCGTGGCTCCGCCTACGCTCGTCCTGCGCGCTGGCTTCCGCCACCCAGCCGGCCGGTTTTGCCCGCGCCGACTTCCGCCATCCGGCTTACCGGCCTCCGATGCCCGCAACCCGGCCTCGTTGCGGCTCCGGCCCGCATCGCCGCCTCTCGCGCGCCGCTTAGCCGCACCCCATCGCCGGCTCCCACGCCTTTCCCCGCGCGGCCCACGCCGGCTCGCTGTGGCCGGGTGCGCCCGGCCTCTCATTCCGCGCCTATAGGGCCCGCCCCGCCGGCCGCCTGCTCCGCATCCGGGTCATCCTGCCGGCCCGCCGGCTTCCCCGCCTCCCATCTCGCCGGCTTCGCCCGCCACCTGGCCGGCTGCCGGCTCCCCGCTCACCCGTTGTCCGGCCCGGCCGGCTCCCGCTGTCCGACTGCTCAGGCACAGAAAATATAAAAAGAAGTGGGGGTCGGCTGAAAAAAAAGAAAGAAAGAGAAAAAAAGAGAGCATTCGGGTGCCAACAGACGGCAGAAAGAGAAAGAGAGAGGTCGGCTGGTTCGGCACGGTGCGCCGGCTGAAGCAAAGAGAAAAGTCAGGCCGGGTACCCAGTCGGCCGACTACCCCCCAAAAAAGTTGGCTGAGACAAAGAGAAGAAAAGAAAATATGTCTGTCTGTCCGTCCGCCTGCTTCGCCACTTGGACGGTCAGTCGTGACCCGCGCTGCCGGCTATGTTAGGCCGGCTGGACTGCCTCCTGCTCCGATGATGCATCGAGCGGGTGCGCTGACGCGCCCCCGTGAAGAAGACAAAGTAGTTGCCAGGAGATCCGGCCCGACTGCTCAGCAGTCGGCCCAGATCCCGGGGGCTACACCCAACGGGTGCGCTAACACGCCCCCGCGAAGAAGAAGACAAAGTAGTTGTCGGGAGATCCGGCTCGACTGCTCAGCAGTCAGCCCAGATGTCGAGGGCTACACCCAGCGGGTGCGCTGACGCGCCCCCACGAAGAAGACAAAGTAGTTGTCGGGAGATCCGGCCCGACTGCTCAGCTGTCGGCCCAGATCTCGGGGGCTACACCTAGCGGGTGCGCTGACACGCCCCCGCAAAGAAGAAGATGGAATAGTCGCCGGGAGATCCGGCCCGACTGCTAAGCAGTCGGCCCGAATCTCTGGGGCTACACCCAGCAGGTGCGCCGACGCGCCCCCGCGAAGATTGCAGACAAGAGAAGAGTTTTGTCCGGCTCCGAGCAGCTGGCAGAAGAGAAAAAGAAGAAGATAGGCGCTGCAAGATGCATCGCCGCCTGGCCGGTCGAGCCTGACCGGCCGGGACCCCCTTCGAGCACCCCAAGGCCCGAATGCTACACATAGTGGGAGCGCCAAGCCGCGCCGGCTGTCTTCGGCAAACTCTGCCTCGGCAACACGAAAACGAATATGAGCTCCTCACCCGCATATTTTTTGCACCACGCAATCACGGATAACCCCGAGCGATGCTCGGGGGCTGTCTCCGCATTTTATTATAGTTGCATCACTGTTCGCCCCGGCGCCAACTAGAGTTGGCTCGGGGGCTGGCCGCTTGGCCTGAGATGTTAGTTCCCGCAGACGGCTTAGTACCGTGCGCGGTACCAAAGGCCCACTCTTAGTCACAGATCGCAGAGCGGCTGTCCGACTAGCAAGAGTGAACGCTGGAGGCCACCCACGCGAAAAACATCCGGGAAGAAAAACGCTTCGGGCGACCCGACCGTTTCCTTTATAAGTATCTTCTCGGTTAAATCCACTCTCAGAGTCTGAGTACTGTACACTCCACTTTGCGGCCCACTCTCAGCCACAGACCGCAGAGCGGCTGTCCGGCGAGTGAGAGCACAAGCCAAAAGGCGGAGGGAACACGAAAAAGATTGAAGGGGGTGTCGGTGTCAAAACCGGCGGATCTCGGGTAGGGGGTCCCGAACTGTGCGTCTAGGCCGGATGGTAACAGGAGGCAAGGGACACGAAGTTTTACCCAGGTTCGGGCCCTCTCGATGGAGGTAAAACCCTACGTCATGCTTGATTAATATTGATGATATGGGTAGTATGTAACACCCTCGATGCGACTATATCTCCCACGTGTCGAGGCATGACTTAGAGGCATAATCGCATTGAGGGCATATGTCGCAAGTTAGGCAATCTTCACAACATCCCATGTAATATAATAATGAAAGGGTAGAAAACATAGTTGGCTTACACTCGCCACGTCAATCAAGTACATAAATAACATTACATCATCCAAACACTCATGGCCCGACTACGGCGCCAAAATAAAAGATAACCCAACATGCGACACGGTCCCAATCACCCCCAACTGGGCACCACTACTGATCATCGGGAAAGGAAACATAGTAACGTTGAGAGTCTTCATCGAACTCCCACTTGAGCTCATACGCGTCTCCTGGAGTGGAATCATCAGGCCCTGCATCTGGTGTAATAGTAATCTGTGAGCCACAGGGACTCAGCAATCTCGCACCCTCACGATCAAGACTATTTAAGTTATAGGTAAGGCAAGGTGAATATAGGTGGAGCTGCAGCAAGCGACTAGCAAATATGGTGGCTAACTTATTCGCAAAAGAGAGCGAGAAGAGGAGGCAAAGCACGAGCGAGAAACTAAAGAGCAACCTGCGCAAACATTACTCCAACACCGTGTCCGCTTCCCGGACTCCGCCGAGAAGAGGCCATCACGGTAACACACTCAGTTGATTCATTTAAATTAAATTAAGGTTCGATTTATCTACAACCGGACATTAACAAATTCCCATCTGCCCATAACCGCGGGCACGGCTTTCGAAAGTTCAACCCTGCAGGGGAGTCCCAACTTAGCCCATGACAAGCTCTCACGGTCGACGAAGGAATAGACCTCCTCCCAACACATTCCGATCAGACTCGGTATCTCGGTAATTCAAGACACTTCGACAGGTTAAAACAAGACCAGCAACACCGCCCGAATGTGCCGACAAATCCCGATAGGAGCTGCACATATCTCTTTCTCAGGGCACACTCAGATGAACACTACGTACAACTAAAACCAACCCTCAAGTTGCCCCGAGGTGGCGCTGCAAGTGGCTCTATTTGGACCAACACTCAGAGGAGCACTGGCCCGGGGGGTTTAAAATAAGATGACCCTTGGGCTCCGGAAACCCAAGGGAAAAAGAGGCTAGGTGGCAAATGGTAAGACCAATGTTGGGCATTGCTGGAAAAGCTTTAATCAAGGCGAAATATCAAGGGGTTCCCATTATAACCCAACCGCGTAAGGAACGCAAAATCCGGGAACATAACACCAATATGACGGAAACTAGGGCGGCAAGAGTGGAACAAAACACTAGGCGAGAGGCCGAGCCTTCCACCCTTTACCAAGTATATAGATGCATTAAGATAACAAGATAATATAATGATATCCCAACAAATATAATAAATGTTCCAACAAGAAACGCCTCCAATCTTCACCTGCAACTAGCAACACTATAAGAGGGGCTGAGCAAAGCGGTAACATAGCCAATCAATGGTTTGCTAGGACATGGTGGGTTAGAGGTTTGACATGGCAATTTGGGAGGCTTGAAAGCAAGTGGTAGGCATCGTAGCATTGGCATAGCAAAAGAGCGAGCAAACTAGCATAGCAAAGATAGTAGTGATTTCGAGGGTACGATCATCTTGCCTACACAGTTGTCAGAGTTGACTGGATCCTTGAAAGCAAACTCAACGGACTCCTTGTTAGCGAACTCGTCTCCCGGCTCTACCCAAACAAGACAAACAAGCAACAAGGTACAATCAACCACGTGCAAACTCAAACAATATGATGCAAAGATGATATGCTATGCGGGATGCGATGCGGGATGCAAAATGCAAGATATGACAGGAAATGCATGAACCTGGCCTCAACTTGGAAATCCAAGTATGTCACTAGAAAGATGAGATGAAATCGCTTCAAAACGATATAAAGAACGCCAGAATCGGAGTTACGGTTTGGAAATGGCAAGCGATTCAAAAATGACATCGGTCTGTGATTTACAGCAAGTAGGCATCTAAATGCAACGAAATGAACATGCTACAGCAACCAAACATGACAACAAAATACATGGCAGGGATGCACACAAGATGCTTAACAAAAGTCTAGCACTGAGCTACGGCCAAATTCATCCATTAACAGGTCCAAACAAGCATGGCAAAAATGCATATGGCAAACAGATCTCAGACTTAGTGAAATCAACACTTGTCTGGAATTTCAGATCAGGTAGCCCTCTTCGGAGCAACAAAACTATATGCTACAGGACCTGAACATGGCAAAGTAAAGCATGGCATGGAGCTACTCAAAGAGCTTAACAAAAGTCCCTTAGTGACCTTGAGCCAAAAGGAATCAGAAAATACAATTACAAGCATGTGAACATAGCAAAAACATAATCAGTTTTCAGACTCAGTGAAACCTGGAGCAAGCTGAAATATAACTCAAGTAGGCATGTTTACGAGCTCGATGCACTCACTACGGTGCAAGTCATGGCAAGACAAGCATACACCCATCAAGAAGGCACAAAATTTAATCTAGACATGGCAAGAACAATAGCATAGCATGCACGGATCAACCACAACATCACCGGCAAAATTGCAAACAAGTTGACAATCTGCCCAGATTCACAAAGTAGCAAAAGTAGAGCTCGATTGACTCAAGCTAGGGTGCTCCATAATTGCAAACAAAGACATGGATGGATAGAGCACTACAATATTAACAAAACATCCTTACTGATCATCCTCAAAAGAGGCACGGATCACTAGGAAACAACATGAACATATGACAACATCAGATAAACAGCTCCAGGACTTAGTGAAATCACTAAGTCCCTGAAAACAGAATTAGCAAGTGCACCACTTTGCAAGATTGCACAAGTCACCACACACATCACAAAAATACATGGGTTGCACCTCTGGAAAGATGATAAAACTCTTAACAAAACACATGTAGAGCATCAGGGCATATCATGCACACATTAAACATGGCAAAAATGACAAAAACATAAACGGAGTAGCAGATCTGACAATTATCTCAAGTAGCCCTCTTCTAACAGCATTTCGGGCATCAAGATGAGCTCAAATGAAAATGATGCAATGGAATGAAATGATGTACTCTCTGGGATGAACATTTTGATATGCTATATGCATGAATCGGATCTACAGATGCAAAGTTACAGGGATACGAACATGAGCACTTGGACTGAGATTTCTGGGACTTAGAAGAAAAAATCACCACGAGATCTAGGGTTTACTGTTCACGCACGCGAACCGAGGCGGCGGCGCTGTTCGCTGAAGATGGTGAGGACGGCGGCGGCCGAGGTCGGCGGTGGCGGATCCGGCCGGGGCGGAGTCGTCGGCGGCGGCTGCGGCGGGCGGCGCTGCGGAGGCGGCCGGAGGCGGCGGCGGCGGCTCGGGCGGCTGGAGGCTTGGCGCGGCTGGAGGCTTGGCGCGGCGGCGGCGGCGGATCCAGCCGGCGGCCACCGGAGCGGGGCGGCGCGGCAGGGCGGCAAGAGGCGGAGCGGGGCGGCGCGGGAAGGCGGCGGGAGGCGGCGCGAGGCGGCACGGGAAGCGGGCCGCGGAGGCCGGCCGTGGGCTTCCCGGGCCGTGCGGTGGGAGGCGGCGGCGAGGCCACGTGGCAGAGCGCGACTGGTGCGGGGGCGGCGGCGCGGAGTGTCCGGCGTGGGCGGACAATGTCCGGCGCGTCGGAGGGGATTTTTAGGGTTTCGGAGGTAGGAGGAGATCCGAAAATCGGGGGGTGTTTAAATAGGCATAGAGGGAGCTAGGAGAGTCCAAATGAGGTGCGGTTTTCGGCCACGCGATCGTGATCGAATGCTCTAGATGATGGAGCAGAGTTAGGTGGGTTTTGGGCCAAATTGGAGGGGTGTTGGGCTGCAACACACACGAGGCCTTTTCGGTCCCTCGGTTAACCGTTGGAGTATCAAACGAAGTCCAAATGACACGAAACTTGACAGGCGGCCTACCGGTACTAAACCAAGGCCGCTTGGCAAGTCTCGGTCCAATCCGGAAATGTTTAATTCCCACACACGAAAGAAAGCTAGAAATGGCCATCGGAGGAGAACGAAGCGCCGGAATGCAAAACGGACAACAGGGAAAAAGCTCGATTGCAAGAGACGAACACGTATGTGAATGCAATGCACATGATGACATGATATGAGATGCATGACAACGACAACAACACACTGAGACAAAGAACCGAACCCGATGGAAAAAATAACTTAACGCCGGAAACGGCAAGGGTTGGAGTACAAATTGGGAAAGTTACATCCGGGGTGTTACATAGTACAAGAGTAGATCTACCACGAGATCGGAGAGGCTAAACCCTGGAAGCTAGCCTATGGTATGATTGTTGTTGTCTATGTTGTCCTACGGACTAAAACCTCTCCGGTTTATATAGACACCGGAGAGGGTTAGGGTAACACAAAGTCAGTTACAATGGTAGGAGATCTACATATCCGTATCGCCAAGCTTGCCTTCCACGCCAAGGAAAGTCCCTTCCAGACACGGGACGGAGTCTTCAATCTTGTATCTTCATAGTCCAGGAGTCCGGCTAAAGGTATAGTCCGGCTATCTGAACACCCCCTAATCCAGGACTCCCTCAGTAGCCCCTGAACCAGGCTTCAATGACGACGAGTCCGGCGCGCAGATTGTCTTCGGCATTGCAAGGTGGGTTCCTCCTCCAAGTACTTCATAGAAGATTTTTGAACACAAAGATAGTGTCCGGCTCTGCAAAATAAGTTTCCACATATTGCCATAGAGAGAATAATATTTACACCAATCTAATCTACTGACGTATTCTGTAGTCACACCACGGCCAAGCCTTTATCCGAGTCGTTTCATTATCTCACCTCAGCGCGTCATGCGAGGCGGTTTCCTTGGCACGTCTTGTTAAAGCAGAGATTGTGTCCCCTTATTCCGGGATTCTCATCAATACGGGCGTGGGTAACCCAACCGCGCCATTGATTACGGCGCTTGGAGATAAGCGAGTTTTACCAGGCTAGTGGGGACACGTAGTTGCGTCCACCCATATAAGGGGATAAGGATCCACATTTTTACCTATGCCTTCTTCCTCCTTCGCCTATCCATTCTTGCGCACTCGAGCTCCAGCGCCCAAGTCCGCACTCCCCACCTCAACCTTCTCCAGCCATGTCCAGAACGGGAGGCAAGTGGATGGTCTCCTCCGTCACGGAGGGACACATCAAAAAGCTGAGGAAGGCCGGATACCTGTCTAACGACATCGCGTACCGGCTTCCCAAAAATGGGCAGCTCATCCCCACCCCTAGGCCCCATGAGAGGGTGGTGTTCCTCCCCCATTTCCTCCGCGGACTGGGCTTCCCTCTCCACCCATTTGTCCGAGGGCTCATGTTCTACTACGGCCTGGATTTCCACGATCTGGCCCCGAACTTTGTCCTCGACATCTCGGCGTTTATCGTCGTGTGCGAGGCTTTCCTCCGCATCCGCCCCCATTTCGGCCTATGGCTCAAGACTTTCAATGTCAAGCCAAAGGTGGTGCGCGGCAACTAGGCGGAGTGCGGAGGCGCCATGGTGGGCAAGATGGCCAACGTCCTATGGCTCGAGGGCTCCTTTGTGGAGACCCTGAAGGGGTGGCAATCGGGGTGGTTTACATCACCGAGCCACGCGACGCCAAATGGGTCGCACCCCCCGAGTTTCGATCTGGACCCCCTACGCGGCTCACCTCCTGGAAGGAGACGGGCCTGTCATGGGGTAAGAAAGGAGAGCTGACCGAACTCCAAACATGCATCCAAACCCTGGTGGACAAGAAGCTCAAACTTGTCAACGTAGTCCAGGTTATGCTCATCCGCCTGATCCTCCCGTGTCAACAACGGGCTTTCAACTTGTGGGAGTTCGACCCGGCGTGGCACCAAACTCTGAGCAGGCTCTTCGACATGACGTATGAAGATGCCTGGAAGGTGCTTTTCAAGGGCGCCGAGGCCCCCGCATCCGCTACCGAGGATCGCAGATTCAGTACGCAACGTCACGCTCATGCGGTAAGCTGTTTTTTCCTTTTACAGGGTATCAGTTTTTCATAGTTTGACTCCATGTGGGATCTAAGCTCCCTTACCTTTGACAGGATTGGCAGGTGACATCCGGGCAGATCAACTGTCCGGCTCCTTTGCCCGAAGGCCCAGCGGACGCTCGCTTGGCGAAGCTGCTGGTTCCAGCACCCTATGTGGTGCCGGAGAAGAAGGCCGCGAAAAAGGCCACGGGGACTCGAAAGAGTACCCGGTGCCAGGAGGTGTCGGATCCATCATCCGACGGTTCTGAGGCGCATTCCTCCTGTGAAGACGAGGAGGAAGAAGAAGAGACCTCTCCCCCTCCAGTGGGAGGAGAGAAGAAAAGGAAGGCCGCCCTCTCTGGGGAGGCCGGGGGGTCCAAGAAGGGGAAAACCCTTCCTCCGGACTACTCCACTGACGCCGACGACGGCGAAGAGGAGTGGCAGCCCAGGGCCAAGCCCCTGGCAAAATCGTAAGTATCCAGATACCAGAGTAATTCATAGTATTCGTTTATTGCATAGCTTTCCCTTACGTCGAATATGTTTATGCAGCCCACCCAAAGACCGGCTCGACGCGTCGTCGAGCGGTTCACTGGACTCGTCGAATGTGAACTCGCTTCCGACGGCTTCCTCCCCCCGCCCTACGGACGACACCGAAGTTTTGTCCCAACAGGTTCCAAGCCGGGAGCAGGTGGTCCTGGAGGCGCCGCAAGGCGACCTCCCGGACTCTAGGAGTAAAGGGGATGAAACCCCCAGGGCTCCAAGTCCGGCTCTAGGCCGGACACCGCTCCGGAACCTTCGAAGGTTCCAGAGTCCGGCGGGGGACCTCCTTCCAAGAGGAGCAAGCCCACCGTGCCGGTGGCCCCCGTCCAACCGGAAGCGCCGGACAATCTGTTGGAGGCGCTCCAAGGCGCCTCCATCGACGAGGAGCACCGCACCATTATGAGTGTGGTGGTCCAGAAGGTTCAGTCCGCCAAGATCGGACTGACTGAAGCTTGTACTAGCCTTTTAATAGGCTTTGAGGTAAGTAAAGAATGTGTAAATAATATTACCGCATAGACAGTAGCCCCAGATGCTCTTTTGGCATTCGGGAAGAAAAGCCGAATAGAGGATCAAATAAAATTCGCAGGAGTCTAACAAAAATGGGTCAATATGCGTATGCAGGCTTCTCTGCTTGCGTCCGCCACACTGACTGCGGAAGTGGACACGCTAAAGCAGAACCTCGAGCGGTCCGAGCAAGAGCTCGGGCGTGCCAAGAAGCAGCTCGAGGACAATAAAGGTAAGAAATACCTTGTTTTTAAATATATATAAAAAGGTGCAATTGCAAAAAATGACAGGATTATCATGGCTATTGTAGGGGCCACATCTGAGGTGGCGACCCTTAAGCAAGCGCTGGTCAAGGCCGAGAAGAGGGCGGCCTCAGAGCGCACCGAGCGGGAGAAGTATGAGGCTGAGGTTGGCAAGGTACGACAAGAGCTCCAGGCTCTCATGGAAAAACATGAGAGTTTGGAGCTTGACTCAAAGACGTGAGCGTCCGAGCTCGCGGTGCCTATTGAAAATGCCAAGTCTGCCAAGGCCAAATCCCAGAAGACCCTCCAGGAGTTGGATGAGGTGAAGAAGATAGCGGCGGGTAAGGCATTCTTTATGCAAAGCAAACACATAAACGTGCGTTACTTGTTACTTACCCGAATCTGGAGCTCTCCAGGAGCGTTCACAGATCTTCCCCGGAGTGTGTCCGATGCCGCCGCATTCTATCGAGCTGAGGAGGGCAGCTCGATAGAGAAGGTGTTCTGGTCTCAGTATGCTGAGGCCGGACACCCCGTGCCCCTGAGCGACCAGCTGAAGCAACTAGTCGAGCTCCACAAGGCGGCCGAACAGGCCATGAAGGGCCTCATTGTTCGGCTGTGGCCTGGAGGGGCTCTGCCTGGAAGCTATTTCGGGCTGGCGGCGGCTGGTGGAGCCTGTCCAAGGCTCGAAGTCATCAAGTGCTCCGTCTGCATTGAAGGTGCCCGTAGGGCCCTTGCCCATCCTAAGGTGCACTGGGGCAAGCTGGATGCTGAGAAGCTTGTGAAGGACGGGCCACCGCCGGGGAAAGAGCATCGCAAGCCTGAGAATTACTATAAGGATGTTCTGAAGGGTGCCTGCCTTGTGGCGGATGAATGTTCTAGGGATGTAATTTTTGAGTGAAACTTGCTCGTTTTGTCCTGTGCGCTGAAAACTTGTTCATATGCGCTAAGCAATGCTGTTGGAATTTAAAATATTACCTTCTGTGCGGCTGTTTATCAATTCTGAGAGATGGCGAGTCGTCGGCTTCTGCCCCCGTGCCGCTAGTGCTGGGGTGTTCAGGGATAAACCTAAGCGCTCTTTTTCCCATGTTTGGGTCCTTGGAGGGAGGCGCTCAGCCCAACGAACAAGGCAATCGGACTATAATGCGTGAACACTCTCACTTAGCCATAGAATTCTATAATTTTAAATTTCGGCGAAGCCCCCGGTATTCGGAAGAACGAGTTCGGGGCGCTATCTACGCCTTGGCCGAACAGAGCCGGCTCCTCGCCCTAAGCGGCATAAGTCTTTAGGGACTCGAAAAACCTCTCGAACAGCGACCAGCTCTCGCTTCATCATGACAGTCAGTTTTAGCTTTCTCCACTGAGGTGCTCGACCCAGCTCAACTAGGGCACAATCGCAGTGGTTCTCCTAGTGCTACCTTAGCCGATATAGTAGAACGTAAGGCACCAAAACATAGGAGCCGGGCAAACCCAACTATTGACCCAAGACATGATTCGGAGCCGATGCATATAATGCTATAAGTTCAGGGTGCCGCACTTGTTAAAGTGTTCCGACTTCTCACACCATATTGAGGGGTACTAAAGCCCCTGGCGTATTTTGGCCGTACCAACGTGTACGGGTGCAACATGTCATTAAGGAACATATATAAAGAAAAAAGGTAATGCAAAAATAGACGAAAGCTATGCATTGTTTATTAAAAAGGGTTGTGATCAAAGCAGAATGATACAAATAATGCGATAAGTGAAAGGTTGGACTAGTTAACATGTCCGTTCCAGGGGCAAGCTGTGGAATAGTATGCGGAACAGGTATACTGCTCGTGATTGAGACCACCTGGGAGTTTTGTAATGCGGCGTGGCTTGTCTGCTTCCCTGGTTCTTGCATCGTTTGTGCGGCAATTGAACTGCCGAACAGGCCTTCCGAAGGATGGAGTCCTGAAAGTAAGAGAAAATTAAAAAATCGGCAGCCCCTAGTACGGTTTAAGCCGTGTTTCGGGCGTGTCGTGATGGTGCCCCTCCCCCTGTACCCATGGTATCTCTAGAGCGTAGTTATGTACGCGAAGTACTGGCGTCGCCTTTTTTGCGAGGGTTGGGGTTGGGGCCGCATTGTTACACCTGCTCGGATCGTGCCAGGCGGTCTTGTTGTAGGTTACTCCGGGCGTGCTTGACAGTGTCCGGTCGTTTAGTGGCCGGACTGGAGAACTGCCTGGAGAGGCTGCTTTGTACTTCCGCTGCAAGGGCCGCCTTGTGCTCCTCCATTCGGAGGGAGCGTTCGGTGTTTCCATTGACCGTAATTACTCCTCGAGGGCCTGGCATCTTGAGCTTAAGGTATGCGTAGTGCGGTACCGCAATGAACTTGGCGAATGCGGTTCGCCCGAGCAGTGCGTGATAACCACTGCGGAACGGGACTATGTCGAAGATTAACTCCTCGCTTCGGAAATTATCCGGAGATCCGAAGACCACTTCAAGTGTGACTGAGCCTGTACAGTTGGCCTCTACACCTGGTATTACGCCTTTAAAGGTCGTTTTGGTGGGCTTAATCCTCGAGGGATCTATGCCCATTCTCCGCACTGTATCCTGGTAAAGCAGGTTCAGGCTGCTGCCGCCGTCCATAAGGACTCTAGTGAGATGAAATCCGTCAATAATTGGGTCTAGAACCAATGCGGCGAATCCGCCATGACGGATGCTAGTGGGATGGTCCCTTCGATCAAAGGTGATCGGGCAGGAGGACCATGGGTTGAACTTTGGGGCGACTGGCTCTACCACGTATACGTCCCTTAACGCGCGCTTCCGCTCCCTTTTGGGGACGTGGTTGCGTATATCATGTTCACCGTCCGCACTTGTGGGGGAAAACCCTTCTGTCCATTGTTGTTCGGCGGCCGGGGCTCCTCGTCGTCATCGCTATGCAGCCCCTTGTCTTCATTTTCGGCGTTTAACTTTCCTGTCTGCTTGAACACCCAACGATCCCTGTTGGTCTGATTGGCCGGCTTTTTGGGGGTGCCATGTATCTGGCACAAGCGGTCGAGTATTTGGTCCAAACTGGACGGGCCCCTAGGATTCCTTTTGAATGGCTTTTTCCGCTGACCGGATTTAGAGCCTCTGAATCCGGCATTAACTGTCGTATCCTCAGCATTGCTGCTGTTAATGCGGCGCTTCTGCTTGTTGCGACGCGACCTGCCACTACTGTCCCTGGTGTCCGAATTACCAGGGTTCTTGGTCATATTGTTGCTACGAGCAAGCCAGCTGTCTTCTCCCGTGCAAAAGCGGGTCATGAGTGTCGTGAGTGCTGCCATAGATTTCGGCTTTTCCTGTCCAAGGTGCCGGGCCAGCCACTCGTCACAGATATTATGCTTGAAGGCTGCTAGGGCCTCGGCATCAGGACAGTCGACTATTTGATTTTTCTTTGTTAGGAACCGTGTCCAGAATTGCCTGGCCGATTCCTTGGCTGCTGAATTATGTGACTTAGGTCATCAGCGTCTAGGGGTCGCACATAACTGCCCTAGAAATTGTCAAGGAATGCGGCTTCCAGGTCCTCCCAACAACTGATTGATCCTGTTGGCAAGCTGTTAAGCCAATGTCGAGATGGTCCTTTAAGCTTGAGTGGGAGGTATTTGATGGCGTGGAAATCGTCGCCGCGGGCCATGTGGATATGAAGGAGATAATCCTCGATCCATACCGCAGGATCTGTTGTGCCATCATATGATTCGATATTTATGGGTTTGAAACCCTCGGGGATTTGATGATCCATTATTTCGTCTGTGAAGCATAGTGGGTGTGCGGCGCCTCTGTACTGGGCTATATCACGACGTAGCTCCAATGAGCTTTGTCTACTATGTTCGGCCCTGCCGAATTTGTGGCCGGCGTGACGGTTACCGTCTCGAGCCGTGGGGCGCCCATGCGATCCGTAGATCGATCTTGTTTGCCTTGCCTTGTCCTCCAACATATCTCGTAAGTCCGGTGCATATTCCCGTGCCTTGGTACGGGGTGCGTCTTGAGTGGAGGGCCGAGAGGCCTCTCTATCGCGGCCACGAGGTGGCCGGTCGGCCACATCAAGTGCTTCCTCCTCTAATCGGGGTAGCAACCTGCACTTTGGGTAGCTCTTGGAGGGGCATTCGAGTTTATGCTCTTCGGCCGTGAGGACTTCAGTCCATCTGTCGACTAGTAAATCTTGATCAGCTCTAAGCTATTGCTGTTTTTTCTTGAGGCTTCTTGTCATGGCCATAAGCCTGCGTTGAAAACGCTCTTGCTCGAGGGGATCCTCTGGCACAACGAATTCGTCGTCGTCGAGGCTTGCCTCGTCTTCGGAGGGAGGCATATAATTATCGTCCTCGACCTCTCTGTCTGCCGCTCTCTCATGACGGCTGGTTTCTCCATCCTCCTGTGCTAAAACTTGCTGGAGGGGGTTTTCTTTGGCGCTTTCCGGAGTATTATTATCTCCCGTGCTGGAATCACCGTATTTGTTTTGGCGGGATTTTGAGCGGTGCCGCTGACGCCGGCGCTTAGGCTGTTTCTTGGAGGGGTCGTCCTCCGCTGTTCCATCGCCATCTCCTTCTTTTGGGGTGTCCATATGACGAGGTGGCTTTCCAGGGCCTAGTAGGCGCTGGTTCTTCATCATCTCCTTCATCGGCGTCCATACCGTCGATGTCTTTGGAGTCGAAGTCGAGCATGTCGGTTAAGTCGTCGATAGTGGCTACAAAGTGGGTGGTGGGTGGGCTTTGAATTTCTTCATCGTCCGTACCCCAACCTTGCTGACCATAGTCCGGCCAGGGCTCTCCTGATAAAGAGAGAGACTTCAGTGTCTTCGGGATATCGCCGAAAGGCGAGTGCTGAAAGATGTCCACAGCAGTAAACTCCATGATCGGCGCCCAATCGGATTCGATCGGCAGGGGCGCGGAGGGTTCAAAGTCCGGAGAGGAGTCCGGCTCCTTGGAGTCACGAGTCTCGCGGAGTACGGGGCTGGTGTTCGGCTCAATCACCGTTGGGATCGCAGCCCCTGAGGTGGCGTCCAACCGCCCATCCTCGATCGGCGCAGTTGGCTCCGAATTAAGGGTCGAAGCTGATGCGGGTGCGGCCTCCAGGGCACTGTTCGGTGGCAGAGCTAGATCATGCTCGTTGGGACAGTGCGGCGCGCTCGGCAGTGGCTCGAATCCGTCGAAGATCAAGTCCCCACGGATGTCAGCCGTGTAGTTTAAACTTCCAAATCTGACCTGACGGCCAGGGGCGTAGCTTTCGATCTGCTCCAGACGGCCAAGTGAATTGGCCCGCAGTGTGAAGCCGCCGAAGGCGAAGATCTGTCCGGGGAGGAAGGTCTCACCCTGGACTGCATTGCTATTGATGATCGTAGGAGCCATCGAGCCTGACGGCGACGACACAGAGGAACTCTCAATGAAAGCATCAATGTCGGTGTCAAAACCGGCGGATCTCGGGTAGGGGGTCCCGAACTGTGCGTCTAGGTCGGATGGTAATAGGAGGCAAGGGACACGAAGTTTTACCCAGGTTCGGGCCCTCTCGATGGAGGTAAAACCCTACGTCCCGCTTGATTAATATTGATGATATGGGTAGTACAAGAGTACATCTACCACGAGATCGGAGAGGCTAAACCCTAGAAGCTAGCTATGGTATGATTGTTGTTGTCTATGTTGTCCTACGGACTAAAACCTCTCCGGTTTATATAGACACCGGAGAGGGTTAGGGTTACACAAAGTCGGTTACAATGGTAGGAGATCTACATATCCGTATCGCCAAGCTTGCCTTCCACGCCAAGGAAAGTCCCTTCCGGACACGGGACAGAGTCTTTAATCTTGTATCTTCATAGTCCAGGAGTCCGGCTGAAGGTATAGTCCGACTATCCGAACACCCCCTAATCCAGGACTCCCTCAGGGGGCTCGAACGAAACCGAGTCGGCACCCTCCGCATAAAACTTGCAATGCTAATAGCAAACATTTGATATATCTGCGTGGGCTAACTTTGTCTTTTTCATGATCATTTCCATGAACACTCGCCAAAAAACCTCCGCCCAACTTTGCCAAGTTGCCCGGGGCTTGGGGGCTACTGTCGGAGTAATTGGACACGGATACCCCGAAGACGGCGAGACAAGAATTCAAGACATCGGGGCTAGCAAAGCCCCTCAGTCCAACTACCTAGCCGGCGGCTGACTGCTGGCTGCTGATTGCTCCACCAGGCCGACTGCTAGCTGCCGACTGCTCGCTGCCAACTGCTCCACCAGGCCGACTGCTGGCTGCCGACTGCTCCACCAGGCCGACTGCTGGCTGCCAACTGCTCCACCAGGCCAACTGCTGGCTGCCGACTGTTCCACCAGGCCGACTACTGGCTGCCGACTGCTCCACCAGGCCGACTGCTGGCTGCTGACTCCTCCACCAGGCCGACTACTGGCTGCCGACTACTCCACCAGGCCGACTGTTGGCTGCCGACTCCTCCACCAGGCCGACTGCTGGCTGCCGACTCCTCCACCAGGACGACTGCCCGAAGTCAACTGCAGCCGGATGCGACCCCGACGTGACGGCCGTACCCGGCACTGTTCACGTGACACCCCAGCCATCATGTACAGTGTCCCTTGTCCCTGGGCATTATTTATGAAGTGACCCAGGGGACAAGGATGACACCCCACCATGCCACTAGCTAGCTAGCTACCATGCCTACATGGCTTACATGCTAAGCTAGCTCCCACTATATATAGCTAGCCATCCACCCATCCTCACACACATGTATGAGCATCACACTCCCATGGCCACACATGGCCAGGCACATGTGCCACACTAGCTAGCTAGCTCTCATTGCTACTGATCTCAGATACAGCTCTAGGAGCACTTTGTACTGCCTGATGTACACCCCAGATATATACTCAGACATGCAGGAGTAGGGGTGTTATCTCTCTGGAGAGCCCCGAACCTGGGTAAACTAGCGCGTGCTACTCGCCTACCCATCCCTGGATATTCCGGCAGCAGTCTTGCCCTCACACGAAGCCACCTTGTGGCATATGTCGTCTTGCACCCCCCGTGAGAATACCATGACAAGTCCTCTCAACAATAATAGCATAATTGGATCACATAACTATCCCTCAACATGCAACAAAGAGTCACTCCAAAGTCACTAATAGCGGAGAACAAACAAAGAGATTATGGTAGGGTATGAAACCACCTCAAAGTTATTCTTTCCAATCAATCCGTTGGGCTATTCCTATAAGTGTCACAAACAGCCCTAGATTTCGTACTAGAATAACACCTTAAGACACAAATCAACCAAAACCCTAATGTCACCTAGATACTCCAATGTCACCTCAAGTATCCGTGGGTATGATTATATGTTATGCATCACACAATCTCAGATTCATCTATTCAACCAACACATAGAACCTCAAAGAGTGCCCCAAAGTTTCTATCGGATAATCACGACGAAAACGCATGCCAACCCCTATGCATAGGTTCATGGGCGGAACCCGCAAGTTGATCACCAAAACATACATCAAGTGAATCACATGGTATCCCATTGTCACCACAGATACGCATGGCAAGACATAAATCAAGTGTTCTCAAATCTTTAAAGACTCAATCCGATAAGATAACTTCAAAGGGGAAACTCAATCCATTACAAGAGAGTAGAGGGGGCAGAAACATCATAGGATCCAAACATAATAGCAAAGCTCGCGATACATCAAGATCGTATCATCTCAAGAACATGAGAGAGAGAGAGAGAGATCAAACACATAGCTACTGGTACATACCCTCAGCCCCGAGGGAGAACTACTCCCTCCTCGTCATGGAGAGCACCGGGATGATGAAGATGGCCACCGGAGAGGGATTGCCCCCTCCGGCAGGGTGCCAGATCGGGTCTAGATTGGCTTTCGGTGGCTACGGACGCTTCTAGCGGCGGAAATCCCGATCTATTATGCTCACGGATGTTTTTAGGGTATATGGAGATATATAGGCGGAAGAAGTACGTCAGGGGGGGCACGAGGGGCTCATGAGGGTGGAGGGCGCGCCCAGGGGGTGGGTGCGCCCCCTGCCTCGTGAACTCCTCGCAGATCCCTCGACGTGCACTCCAAGTCTTCTGGGCTTCTTTCCTTCCAAAAATGAGTTCCCTGAAGTTTCAGGTCAATTGGACTCCGTTTGGTTTTCCTTTTCTTCGAAACCCTAAAACAGGGTAAAAATAGAAACTGGCACTAGGCTCTAGGTTAATAGGTTAGTCCCAAAAATGCTATAAAAGTGTATAATAAATCCCATACACATTCAAAACAGTAGATAATATAGCATGGAGGAATCAAAAATTATAGATACGTTGGAGACGTATCATTGTTTAACATAAGAAATGTCTTCCAAAGAAAATAGTCCCGCTATCGGTTCCTTTCTTTGGGTTGTCATGCTAAGCATGATCATGAAACCTCAGCTCTAATGTAAGATAAAAATATTGAGGATTTAGTTTGGGAGGCCACTTACTAGCCCCCGGTTGTGTTCGGGCACAGTCGAGGTCAAGCTGTAAACACTTCGGCCAATGTTATGAATGGCCCGTCATTTAACACTGTCATCGGATCGCTGACCAGTTTATGCTTATTGTGACACTCAGTTTTCGGCTTTCTCCACTGAGGTGCTTAACCATGTGAGCCGGAAGCACAATCGCAGTGGTTCTCCCTTTGCACACCTAGCCGAACAAAGCGGAACATAGGAGGCAAGCGCAGGAGTCGGGCAACCCAACTATTGACTGAAGACAAAATTCGAAACCGATGCATATATAGCAATATCCGAGAATGTTTTTGCTGAATCTCTAAAGGTGTCTGGCGTTGCACTGTGAGACTTGTGCTGAAAACACACAAATAGTTTGAAAGTGCCATAAGCTTGGAAAACCAAAAAAACTTCAGTAAAAACTTGACGTCCGAACAGGATCAAGTGTCCGGTGCCAATCCAAAAATTGGAAGAAAAAAATTGTGCTTCTATCGTGCTTTAACATGACACATCCAATCTCAAGACTTCACGCGGTTCAGCCTACGGCTTCAAGCTCCTCATCCCACATGCGGAGTACTTCTCCGAGGTCAGTTTAGCAAACTAAACTCAAGCGGCTTTCAAAGAGAATACAGGCTATCCGGCTATTGACCATAAACTCGAGTCAAAAAAGGAGCGGTAGAAAAAGACTTTGCAACGACCAAGAAGAAAGCACATTGACTATAAAACAGCTCATATAAATTTTCAGAGCCCCCAAGTGACTTGGGTAAAACAATTTTATGTATAATGATTGTATGTACCGAAGTACTTATATCATATATGTGTTCACCCGAACTTTAAATGCGTCTTAACCGACCATCGGCTTCTCCCTCTTCGGCCAAGGGCCGAAAAGTGTCATGTACTCCACCTGTCGAGAGTATCGACGGTGTTTCCGATGACCATGCAATCAGGCCATAAGGGTGTAACAGACAAAGCGTGCTCAGGGAACTTATGCTATATTACTCACGAAGTGTAAGAAGCATCTTCGAAGAAAATAGTACCCCCACCGATACCTTTCTTCAGTGCTCATTATTACTATGAGACTTGTGCAATAGATTTTTTGTACTCATGAGTTCCGTTGTGTGCCGACCATGATTGAAAACAATAAGAGCGCTAGCTTTCGGCTTCACCCAGTCTGAGGTTAGAACTCAGATGACCCGGTCGTGACAATCGCAGAGGTGCTCCCTTTACTCCCTAGCCGAACAATCGGGAACGTAGGGGTAAACACAGGAGCGAGGCAACCCAACTTGAAAATCGCTTATGTCAATATGCTGCATATTGTGGCGTAATACATGAACAAGGAACGAAGCCGTACAAGTATAATCATATGCAAGAGGAAAAGCTCCATCAAGGGAGCCCCCAAATAAACGGGGTATTTGAATATGCCCGTCACAAACAAAGTTTTGATAAGGAACTTTGTCACAAACAACTTTGTGCTGAAAAGTATAATGCTTGGTCGAACCGAACAAAATTTAGAACTAAAAGTTTTTGAGCATGAAAACAACTTAGCTGGTTAATGTGCTCGGTGTTGATGATGTGATTCGGGCTTGTGGCAGGACGAAGATGCCCATTGATCTGTGATAGATCCGACAAGGTTCGTAGTCCTCGGCATGGACGAGGTCCCAGCCCCCGGGCCCGAGGTGTCTGGGCAAGGAGTTCGGCACTCCGGAGTAGTGACCACCTAACGCAGTCAAAATCGATTACCTGCACACATAAAACAGTGCGGTCCAGGAAATAATAATATATATATATATAATCCTTGCATAATTGCTTTACGCAAAAATAATTTATTTAAAGAAATGTGGCCTGGCGCCGAAGCCAATGTTGATGCAGGGCGTCAGCGTGACGCAGTGAAGGCGTGACAAAGCATAAATTTGTAGGGCGGTCCGGGATCCGAATGCGGCGTTCGCCGAACTATGTACGGAAACCGATCGAACCACCACGCGACCGTTTTTAATTTGGCCGCCATTTGATAGACCTGTGTACAGATGATGGAACAAACTAGAGTAATAATTTCTTAAGAAAAATAAACCCAACAAGCAAAAATTGTTAGGATTAATAGCACCTGGTTTATTTGTTGTAGCATTCTGAAGAAAAGCGACTCCTAAAATCGGGAATCGATTCCCACACCCATTGCCTGATGGGCGATAGAGTGATGGCCTGGTGATGCTGGCAAAGGTTGGCTTGCCGAGGCGAAGCCCTCGGCCTAGCTAACATGACGAAGCTGGTCGGCTGGTGACGCCGAAGTCACCGGAATATGTCGATGAAGAAATAGCCAAGTCCCCGGTCTGGCCGAGGTGACGGAGAAGGCTGGTGAGGAGTTGTTGTAGCTGCTATGTCAGCCGAGGTGTTGAAGTAGTTCGGCATGATGGACATTAGCTCCAAGAAGCAACAGTGCGGCCATGCCGACCCAGGTCGTAACTTGTGATGCGACCAATGCTGGTTTGATGAAGTGACCATGCGGCGATGTTGGTGTGCCTACTCTGTGTAATCCGTGGGATGGCGATGTTGGTGATGATTTATCCTTAGCGATTCCGAACTCCTATTCGGCTCGAAGAGGCGAGGATCCGAAGAAGTTGAGCTCAGCTTAAAAAGTGACGACAGGTCTAGCACAGGTCGTCAGTCGTGGAGCTATACTGCCGGACTGGTTTGACACCAGCGTGATGGCGAAGATTACCTCAGAGGAGGATTAAAATTTTATGGGCGCATGTTAAAAACAACGCACAATACCTTAGAAGAAAATTCCTTTTAAAAAGGTTGTCAAATATCACGTTCATAAGGAAACATGAATTCGGGTCGGATCCGTATTCGCGCAGGAAACAGATCTGAAAAGTGATGCACTAATCGGAAGGTTCCCGAAGTTTGTACGGTCGGATCGAGCTAAAATTTTGAGGGGTGATAGATATGGGAATTCTGCAGCAGATGAACGGTTGGATCTTCCAAAGGACTTCCGAGCTAGGCTCTGGAGACCACGCCCTAAACTCGTCCAGATTTCCATCTGGAATTGACAGGGCTCCGGTATATCGTAGATTGTTAGAGATTCCTCCATCGAAACTCGACGAAATTCTCCAGGTTTGTTGTAGACTTGATTCCACACAATTCCACCGAAGCGATCGTTAAAACGACAACCGAGGAGGCAGTGGCGGCGGATACGTTACGTGTTCACTGTCTAGAAAGATAGCACGGTCGCCCGAGGGCAATGTTGACGTTGAGCCCCCGAGCTTTATGGACGATTCCTCCATGATCTTGATAGAGATCGGAGTTGGTGTTGATGAAGGCCCTCGTCCGAACATGACGATCGGAGGTAGGACACAGTCCTCGGTCAAGCCAAGGTGACCAGTCGAGCCGGTGACGAAGATGTCAACGTCGTAGTTAATCTGCAGACGAGCCATCGATCCTTTTGCCGATTACACAGTGGAACTCTCAATGAAAGCACCATTGTCGGTGTCAAAACCGGCAGATCTCGGGATAGGGGGTCCTGAACTATGCGTCTAAGGATCGATGGTAACAAGAGACAGGGGACACGATGTTTACCCAGGTTCGGGCCCTCTTGATGGAGGTAATACCCTATGTCCTGCTTGATTGATATTGATGAATATGAGTGTTACAAGAGTTGATCTACCTCGAGATCATATGTTGTAGTCTAAACCCTACAACTATGATGAGTAATGTCATAATAATCTATTGACTAGCCTGGCCTCGGCTTATATAACATACCAGAGGCCTAGGATAACAAGAGTCCTAGTTGAATACGTCGGTGGAGAGGAGTCCTTGTCTTGATCACCAAGTCTTGTGGAATCTTCCTCGTATATGTCTTCGGCTGTCCGAACTGGCCCAAATCAACTGATCGGGAGACAATGTGGTGAGTACCCCCTAGTCCAGGACACTGTCACCTCCCGAGAGAGTTTAGGGCTTGGCGGCGGCTCTGTATCGTAAAACGCGATGAATCCTTCTCCCTAGTTTTTTTCTCCCCGAAAGTGAATATATGGAGTCAGGGTTGAGGTCGATAGAGCGTCAGGGGGCCCACGAGGCAGGGAGCGCGCCCGGGGGGGTAGGGCGCGCCTCCCACCCTCGTGGACATGTGGAGGCCACCCTGACGTGGATCTTCCTTCCAATATTTTTTATATATTCCAAAATAATTCTTCGTTGATTTTCAGGTCATTTCGAGAATTTTTATTTCTGCACAAAAATAACACCATGGCAATTCTGCTGAAAACAGCGTCAGTCCGGGTTAGTTCCATTCAAATCATGCAAGTTAGAGTCCAAAACAAGGGCAGAAGTGTTTGGAAAAGTAGATACGAAGTAGACGTATCAACTCCCCCAAGCTTAAACCTTTGCTTGTCCTCAACCAATTCAGTTGATAAACTGAAAGTGATAAAGAAAAACTTTTACAAACTTTGTTTGCTCTTGTTGTAAATATGTAAAGCCAGCATTCAAGTTTTCAACAAAGATTATGAACTAACCATATTCACAATAACATTTAGGTCTCATATTTACTCATATCAATGGCATAATCAACTAGTGAGTAATAATAATAAATCTCGGATGACAACACTTTCTCAAAACAATCATGATATGATATAATAAGATGGTATCTCTCTAGCCCTTTCTAAGACCGCAAAACATAAATGCAAAGCACCTTTAAAGATCAAGGACTAACTAGACATTGTAATTCATGGTAAAAGAGATCCAGTCAAGTCATACTCAATGTAAACTAACAGTAATGGATGCAAATGACAGTGGTGCTCTCCAACTGGTGCTTTTTAATAAGAGGATGATGACTCAATATAAAAGTAAATAGATAGGCCCTTCGCAGAGGGAAGCAGGGATTTGTAGAGGTGCCAGAGCTTGGTTTTGAAATAGATATGAATAATATTTTGAGCGGTATATTTTCATTGTCAACATAACAACCAAGAGATGGTGATATCTTCCATGCTACACACATTATAGGCAGTTCCCAAGCAGAATGGTAAAGTTTATACTCCCCTTCCACCAATAAGCATCAATCCATGGCTTGCTTGAAACAACGAGTGCCTCCAACTAACAATAGTCCCGGGGGAGTTTTGTTTGCAATTATTTTGATTTGATTTGCATAAAGCATGGGACTGGGCATCCCAGTGACCAGCCATTTTATCGTGAGTGAGGAGCGGAGTCCACTCATCTTGAGAATAACCCGCCTAACATGGAAGATATGGACAGCCCTAGTTGATACATGAGCTATTCAAGCATACAAAACAGAATGTTTATTTGAAGGTTTAGAGTTTGGCACATACAAATTTATTTGGAACGACAGGTAGATACCGTATATAGGTAGGTATGGTGGACTCATATGGAATAACTTTGGGGTTTATGGAATTGGATGCACAAGCAGTATTCCCGCTTAGTACATGTGAAGGCTAGCAAAAGACTGGGAAGCGACCAGTTAGAGAGCGACAACAGTCATGAACATGCATTAAAATTAATCAACACCGAATACAAGCATGAGTAGGATATAATGCACCATGAACATAAATATCGTAGAGGCTATGTTGATTTTGTTTCAACTACATGCGTGAACATGTGCCAAGTCAAGCCACTCGAATCGTTCAAAAGAGGATACCACCCTATCATACCACATCACAACCATTTTAATAGCATGTTGGCACGCAAGGTAAACCATTATAAACTCCTAGCTAATTAAGCATGGCATAAGCAACTATAATCTCTAATTGTCATTGCAAACATGCTTATTCATAATAGGCTGAATCGGGGCGATGAACTAATCATATTTACAAAAACAAGAGAGGTCGAGTTCATTCCAACTTTTCTCATCTCAATAAGTTCATCATATACTCATCATTATTGCCTTTCACTTGCACGACCGAATAGTGTGGATAATAATAATAGTGCACATGCATTGGACTAAGCTGGAATCTGCAAGCATTCAATTCAAGAGAGAAGACAAGGTAATATGGGCTCTTTGTTAGATCAACAATAATGCATATAAGAGCCACTTTAACATTTTCATTATGGTCTTCTCCTATCGACCCCCAAAGAATAAGAAAAGAAATAGAACTATATACACGGGAAACCTCCCAACAAGCAAAAGAAGAACGAGAAATCTTTTTGGGTTTTCTTTTTAATTATTACTACTAGCATTGAGAGTAAACTAATTAAAAGCTACAACTAATTTTTTTTTGTTTGTCTTAAGGTTTATTAAATACACAAGAAGAAAGCATAAAAAGGAAAATAAACTAGCATGGATGATACAGTGAAAAAGTATGAGTACCGACAACTAGCAATGAGTGTGTGAACATGAATGTAATGTCGGTGAGAAATACGTACTCCCCCAAGCTTAGGCTTTTGGCCTAAGTTGGTCTATGGCCATGGCTGGCCTGGTGGATATCCAAAGTTATAGCTGGAGTCGTACTGTGAAGAAGCCTCGGATTGCCACTGGTTGGCAATCACCTCCGGATCCCACTGATAATCAGACTGTCGTGGAGGATCAAATTGTGGTTCCGGCTCTGGCTCTGTAGCAGATGTAGGGTTCCAGTAGGCGTGAATGGCCTCCAACGAAACAAGGTACTTACCTGCAGATAAATCAAACAAGGAAGGAGCAGGTAGGGTAATAGTCTCAGGATGATTTTTACCAAATATTAATTTGTACTTAAGCGCCTTTTCCCTATTCTTAACAATGAAATCAAGTGCTAACATACTCTTATAATCTAAATAAACAGGAGGCAGCAACTTCTCTTCCTTCTCATAATGCCTAATAGGTATGTTAAAGTGTGCAGCGAGGCGCGAGGCGAAGATACCTCCAAGGACGGGGCCCTTAGTATGGTTAAGATTTAACCGCTTTGCAACAATAGCGCCAATACCGAATGTGTCATCACGAAATAAGGCATGGCACAAAATAACAATATCAGGGGCACTAAGGTTGCCACAGTTTCCACACCCAATTAAGCATCTACTAGCAAATATAGCAAAGTAACATAGAACAGGAAAGTGTATGCGAGTAATACGTGCGTCAGAAACCTTCCTCGTTTCCCCTACAGCAATGGTATCAATAAAACCATCTACATCGTCACGATGTGGTTCCTCTACGCTGCCCTCAAAAGGTATCAAACAAACCCGACAAAAATCACAAAGTGACATCTCCTTATGCTCATCATATAAATAAAATTCCACCGTAGGTGGTGAGCTCCTAGCATGGAAATGAAAGTTTTGCAAAAGATATTGGTGAGTAAGAGATACTGTTCGCGTTGGTCGTGGAGGAAAGCGGTGAGACCTGCATTCTCAGCCAATTCATAGAAATCATCATAAATGTCGGCTGCTCTCAAGAAATTATGACAGGGTCATTCACATGGCCGAACCTCCGCGGTGTGAGGGAGATTATATTTGGGCCTCTTATCCTCTTCATTTTGTTTATCCTTCGAGCTTCGACTTGATGAGCCCCTCAAAAATCTCTTCATCCTTTTCTGAAATTTTTAGTAACTTCAAAATAAAAGTGAACCAAACTCAACAAAATTGATAGCAACTACTCCTACAAGTGGCTAGATGCAATATCATGCATCAAAACTACTTTTGACCACATAAATTTGACATGCAAGCTCAAGAACAGGGTCACCTAAGCAGCAAAAATATGCAATGAATAAAGCACTAGAATAAAAATTAATTGGACAATTGGAGGAGTCACATACCAAGGAACAATCCCCAAAAGCAGTTTTGTGAGAGGTGCTTTGAGCAAGGAGATCGAAAATGGCAGCAAAATGAGCTTGGACTCGGGTTTGAGCTGGTTAGTGATGTTTGTGGGAGGAAGAAGGAGTGTGTGGTAGCTGGAATAAGTGGAGGGGAGCCACCGGGGGCCCACGAGGCAAGGGGGTGCGCCCAGGGGTTTAGGGCGCACCCTCCACCCTCGTGGCCAGGTGCTTGCTCCCCCTGCTGTGTTCTCAGTGCCAGATATTCTCAAATATTCTAGAAAAAATCATATTTAAATTTCAGGGCATTTGGAGAACTATTATTTTCGGGGTATTTTTTATTGCATGGATAATTCAGAAAACAGACAGAAATTACTATTTTTTCTTTATTTAATATAAATAACAAAAAGTAAAAAGAGGGTAGAGAGAGTTGTGTTTTCTAAATTCATCCATCTCATGTTCATCAAAAGGAATCCACTAACAAGGTTGATCAGGTCTTGTTAACAAACTCATTCCGAATAACATGGAACCGGAGAATTTTCGAATAACACTAGGTTACCTCAACAGGGATATGCACATCCCCAACAATAAGAATATCATATTTCTTCTTGACAGTAGGAAGAGGAAATTCAAAACCTCCAAACATAATCGATGAAATTTTTCCAATAGAGTTTATGCCATGAACTTTAGGTTGTTTCCTCGGAAAGTGTACCGTATGCTCATTGCCATTAACATGAAAAGTGACATTGCCTTTGGTGCAATCAATAATAGCCCCTGCAGTATTCAAAAAGGGTCTTCCAAGAATAATAGACATACTATCGTCCTCGGGAATATCAAGAATAACAAAGTTCGTTAAAATAGTAACATTTGCAACCACAACATGCACATCCTCACAAATACTGATAGGTATAGCAGTTGATTTATTAGCCATTTGCAAAGATATTTCAGTAGGTGTCAACTTATTCAAATCAAGTCTACGATATAAAGAGAGAGGCATAACACTAACACCGGCTCCAAGATCACATAAAGCAGTTTTAACATAGTTTCTTTTAATGGAGCATGGTATAGTTGGTACTCCGGGATCTCCTAGTTTCTTAGGTATTCCACCTTTAAAAGTATAATTAGCAAGCATGGTGGAAATTTCAGCTTCCGGTATCTTTCTTTTATTTGTAACAATTTCTTTCATATACTTAGCATAAGGATTCATTTTGAGCATATCAGTCAAACGCATACGCAAGAAGATAGGTCTAATCATTTCAGCAAAGCGCTCAAAATCCTCATCATCCTTTTTCTTGGATGGTTTACGAGGAAAAGGCATGGGTTTCTGAACCCATGGTTCTCTTTCTTTACCGTGCTTCCTAGCAACAAAGTCTCTCTTATCATAACATTGATTCTTTGATTGTGGGTTATCAAGATCAACAGCAGGTTCAATCTCTACATCATTATCATTGCTAGGTTGAGCATCAACATGAACATCATCATTAACATTATTATTAGGTTCATGTTCATTACCAGATTGTGTTTCAGCATCAGAAATAGAAATATCGTTAGGATTCTCAGGTGTGTCTACAACAGGTTCACTAGAAGCATGCAAAGTCCTATCATTTTTCTTTTTCTTCCTCTTAGAAGGACTAGGTGCATCAATATTAATTCTCTGAGAATCTTGCTCAATTCTCTTAGGATGGCCCTCAGGATACAAAGGTTCCTGAGTCATTTTACCACCTCTAGTCATAACTCTAACGGCATTATCATTTTTCTTACTATTCAATTCATTGAGCAAATCATTCTGAGCTTTGAGTACTTGTTCTGCTTGAGTGGTAACCATGTTTACTAATAAGTTTAAGTTCACCTTTAACATTAGCCATATAATCACCCAAGTTTTCAAGCATATCAGCATTGCGTGTTAGTTCCCTACCAAAATAAGCATTGAAGTTTTCTTGTTTAACCATAAAGTCATCAAACTCATCCAAGTATGGTCTAGCAAACTTAGTAAAAGGGATTTTTGTTTTATCATATCTATAGAGAGAATTTACCTTTACTACCTGTGCCGGGTTATCAAGACCATGTATTTCTTCAATAGGTAATGAATTAAGACCATGTATTTCTTCAACAGGCGGTAAATTAAGACCATGTATTTCTTCAACAGGTGGTAAATTCTTAACATCTTCAGCTTTAATACATTTTTCTTTCATAGATTTCTTTGCCTCTTGCATATCTTCAGGACCGAGAAATAGAATACCCCTCTTCTTCGGAGTTGGCTTAGGAGTTGGTTCAGGAATTGGATCAAGAAGTGTCCAATTATTTTCATTAGTCAACATATTATTCAATATAATTTCAGTTTCATCTGGTGTTCTTTCCCTGAAAACACAACCAGCACAACTATCCAGGTGGTCTCTGGAAGCATCGGTTAGGCCATTATAAAAGATATCAAGTATTTCATTTTTCTTAAGAGGATGATCAGGCAAAGCATTAAGTAATTGGAGAAGCCTCCCCCAAGCTTGTGGGAGACTCTCTTCTTCAATTTGCACAAAATTATATATTTCCCTTAAAGCAGCTTGTTTCTTATGAGCAGGAAAATATTTAGCAGAGAAGTAATAAATCATATCCTGGGGACTACGCACACAACCAGGATCAAGAGAATTAAACCAAATCTTAGCATCACCCTTTAATGAGAACGTAAATAATTTAAGGATATAATAATAGCGAGTTTTCTCATTATTAGTGAATAGGGTGGCTATATCATTTAATTTAGTAAGATGTGTCACAACAGTTTCAGATTCATAGCCATAGAAAGGATCAGATTCAACTAAAGTAATTATCTCAGGATCAATAGAGAAATCATAATCCTTATCAGTAACAAAGATAGGTGAAGTAGCATAAGCAGGATCATATTTCCTTCTAGCATTCAAAGTTTTTTGTTTCAGCTTAGCTAATAATTTCTTAAGATCACTCCTATCATTGCAAGCAAGAAAATCTCTAGCAGTTTCTTCATCCATAACATAGCCCTCAGGCACAATAGGTAATTCATATCTAGGGGGAGAATCTTCATCATCACTTTCATCAATATTATCAGTTTCAATAAT
The DNA here is from genome assembly GCF_018294505.1 of Triticum aestivum. Classification (NCBI taxonomy): domain Eukaryota; kingdom Viridiplantae; phylum Streptophyta; class Magnoliopsida; order Poales; family Poaceae; genus Triticum; species Triticum aestivum. Next base: position 653,774,468 of record NC_057800.1, on the reverse strand, counting down.
TTCATTCTCTCTAGCCCTAGCAAGTTGTTCATAAAGAAATTCACCAAGTGGCACAGTAGTATCAAGCATAGAAGTAGTTTCATCATAAGTATCATGCATAGCAGAAGTGGCATCATCAATAACATGCGACGTATCAGAATGAATAGCAGGTGTAGGTGTCGCAAGCTTACTCAAAACAGAAGGTGAATCAAGTGCAGAGCTAGATGGCAGTTCCTTACCTCCCCTCGTAGTTGAGGGATAAATTTTTGTTTTAGCGTCTTTCAAATTCTTCATAGTGATAAGCAGATATAGATCCCAAGTGACTCAAAGAATAGGGCTATGTTTCTCGGCAACGGCGCCAGAAAATAGTCTTGATAACCCACAAGTATAGGGGATCGCAACAGTTTTTGAGGGTAGAGTATTCAACCTAAATTTATTGATTCGACACAAGGGGAGCCAAAGAATATTCTCAAGTATTAGCAGCTGAGTTGTCAATTCAACCACACCTGGAAACTTAATATCTGCAGCAAAGTGTTTAGTAGCAAAGTAATATGATAGTAGTGGTAATGGTGGTAAAAGTTAACGGTAGCAAAAGTAATATTTTTGGTGTTTTGTAGTGATGATAACAATAGCAACTGAAAAGTAAATAAGCGAAGAACAATATATGGAAAGCTCGTAGGCAATGGATCGGTGATGGAGAATTATGCCAGATGCGGTTCATCATGTAACAGTCATAAGATAGGGTGACACAGAACTAACTCCAATTCATCAATGTAATGTAGGCATGTATTCCGAATATAGTCATATGTGCTTATGGAAAAGAACTTGCATGGCATCTTTTGTCCTACCCTCCCGTGGCAGCGGGGTCCTATTGGAAACTAAGGGATATTAAGGCCTCCTTTTAATAGAGTACTGGAACAAAGCATTAACACATAGTGAATACATGAACTCCTCAAACTACGGTCATCACCGGGAGTGGTCCCTGTTGGGGAACGTAGTAATTTCAAAAAAAATTCATACGCACACGCAAGATCATGGTGATGCATAGCAACAAGAGGGGAGAGTGTTGTCTACGTACCCTCGTATACCGAAAGCGGAAGCGTTAGCACAACACGGTTGATGTAGTCGTACGTCTTCACGATCCGACCGATCAAGTACCGAACGCACGGTACCTCCGAGTTCTGCACACGTTCAACTCGATGACGTCCCTCGGACTCCGATCCAGTCGAGTGTTGAGGGAGAGTTTTGTCAGCACGACGGCATGGTGACGATGATGATGTTTTACCGACGCAGGGCTTCGTCTAAGTACCGCTACGATATGACCGAGGTGGATTATGGTGGAGGGGGGCACCGCACACGGCTAAGAGATCAAGAGATCAATTGTTGTGTCTTTGGGGTGCCCCCTACCGGAGGGGGCACCGCACACGGCTAAGAGATCAAGAGATCAATTGTTGTGTCTTTGGGGTGCCCCCTGCCCCCGTATATAAAGGAGTGGAGGAGGGGGAGGGCCGGCTGAAAGTGCGTTATATCGACTAGAGGGGGGTGAATAGGCGATTTTTATGAAAGTCTTCAAAACGTGGAAGTTTCGAAGACAAACGATAGAAATAAACCTATTACCATGCAGCGAAGGTAGACTACACTAGGCAAACCATAGTCAAGTATTCAATGAAGTGAAAGCACAATGACTAATAGCAGCAATGTAGTGAGGATCAGGTAGGAAGATATTATGAAGCCAAACAGAACACGCAGTCACTTAGTGAAGACAAAAGATAGTGCAATCATACAATGACTTCACAAGGACCAACAGTAAGTAAGGGAAGGGAAGGATGAAACCAGTGACTCGTTAAAGACAATGATTTGTTGGACCAGTTCCAGTTGCTGTGACAATTGTACGTCTGTTTAGGGCGGCTAGGTATTTAAACCTTAGGACACACAGTCCCGGACACCCAGTCCTGAACACGCAGCTCAGGACACCCAGTCCTCACCGTATTCCCCTTGAGCTAAGGTCACACAGACCTCGCCCAATCACTCTGGTAAGTCTTCAAGGTAGACACCCAAACCTTCATAGACTTTGTTCACTGGCAATCCACAATGTCTCTTGGATGCTCAGAACGCGACGCCTAACCGGCTGGAGGATTCACAGTCCTCAAGTGTAATAAGTCTTCAGATCACACAGACAAGAAGACTTAAGTGATGCCTAACACTCTTTGGCTCTCGGTGATTAGGGCTTTATCCTCGCAAGGAATTCTCTCTCAAAGGCTTCGAGGTGGGTTGCTCTCAAACGACAAAAGCCGTACTCTAACTCTGAGCAGCCAACCGTTTATGGTTGTAGGGGGTGGGCTATTTATAGCCACTAGGCAACCCGACCTGATTTGTCCGAAATGACCCTGGGTCACTAAGGAACTGACACGTGTTCCAACGGTCAGATTTCAAACTCACACGGCAACTTTACTTGGGCTACAAGTAAAGCTGACTTGTCCGACTCTGGACAAGATTTGCTCTCATAGTCTTCACTCGAAGACATAGGTTTTGGTTAAGCATCACTTCAGTCATTCTGACTGGTTCTCTTGGACCCCACTGAACAGTACGGTGGTTCCTATGACTCAACAAAGAAGAAACAGAACTACGAAAGATCTAAGTCTTCGAGCTCCATAGGCTTCATGCGATGTCTTCTCTTGTCATAGTCTTCAATGAGAATATCTTCATAAACCACCTTTGACATCAATGTCTTCATACATTTTTAGGGGTCATCTCTGGTAGGAGAACCGAATCAATGAGGGACTTCTACCTGTGTTATCCTGCAATTCTCACAAACACATTAGTCCCTCAACTAAGTTTGTCGTCAATACTCCAAAACCAACTAGGGGTGGCACTAGATGCACTTACAATCTCCCCCTTTTTGGTGATTGATGACAAACTAGTTGAAGTTTTCAACGGGGAATATAATATGTGAAATTGTAAGAGGATAGGGAATTGTCTTCATAAGCTGTGAGGGCTCCCCCTGAAGATGTGCATATAAGTAATTTGCTTTTGGAATGCAAATGCACATGGCAGGTTGTGCTTGTGGAGATCCTCTTCAACTTATGATGACAATCCACTATGCATGTGAAGGTATGTGAAGATAATGACATGCATAATGGAAAATGGACGTCTGCAAAATGATCTAAGTGCGGAATTTATCATCGCACATGCAGAATTTATCATCGCATCACAAAGTGGCAAATAAGTAGTAGACGACCATCGAGTTTAAGTGTTACAACTCAAAGAACCAAATGTATCAAAACAAGAGTTGTAAACATGAAGCAAAATATAAAGCACCCGCCCATATGGACCCGCTTGAAGACTATCAAACTCATATGCTTCTCCCCCTTTTGTCAGTAAGGACCAAAAAGGTTTGAAGACATAGAGCATCTACTCGTTCCCATGAAGAGTAGGTGAAGCAGCAGGGTCGTCGGTGATGTTTGGCGGTGCAGAAGAACTTGGGGCGATGTCGAAGCGTGCTGAAGGAGGTGGCGGTGAAGTAGCATCGTCTTCATCCTCGATCACTCTGGCATTCACAGTTGCAGCAGAGGAAGAGAACTCAGAGTCTTCAAGAGATGGAGTTCGTCGCAGCACTGCCCTTCGAGGAGGTGTGGAGTCAAACTTGAAGCGTTCAGAGAAGCCATCCTCTTGAAGATCATCTTCAGAGCACATCAGCGTCAGCCCTTTCCATGTGCGTCGAGAGGTTTCATGGGCAACAAAGGCATTCTTGGTGGCAAGATGCGAATGCGGTTGACGTCCACCAAGAGGCTTTGCATTTGGCGCTTCAGCCAGTCATGATGCCTATCCTGTTTCTGATGAAGAGCCACCAGAAGCTCTCGGTCATTGAGAACACGAGTGCACTTCTTGGGTCGTTGGGCAATTGTGCTATCGGTGGCTTCAGAAAGGGCAGCATGTGGTGCACGTGTAGTTCCAGCCAAAGGATACACATGAGTGACTGCTTCAACTCCTTCAATGTTCTGAGAAAAACTTTGATGCTCCGCATTCTGAAGACTTAGAGGTTCATTGGCAGGCTCAGGATAAATGGCTTCAATAGACATATCCACATCAGGCAGAAAGATCCGATGATTGCGAGCAGATGGCTAATATGAGATAGCGGAGTGGAGTTTGATCAGCCGCATTATCCATGGAGCGTAGAACTTCAAGCCAAAAAGATCAAAGCCTGATGCAGCAAGTTGGCGGATGAAGAAGTCCTGTGCATTGAAGCATTTGCCATGAAGAATATAGAAGACCAAAGTCTTCATTGCACCGTCCAGCTTGGCATGTGGAGAATTTCCTTTGATGGGCCAGAGAGTTCGCCTTATGATGTGATAAATAGTCCTTGGCAGATACTCAAGGTCTTCAACGAAGAACTCCTTGGGATATGCATCATCTTGGGGCAATGGCTTCATCATACTGAGCATCTGACTCATGTTAGGTTCAGGCTTCTGAAAGATGCTCTACACAGCTTCACTGTGAAGTTGACAGCCAGATTCGTAGAGATCGCCAGGAGTGGGTAGACCAGTGAGCTCAATGATATCAAAGGCTTTGGCTTCGTGATGAACATTTCCTGTCATCCACTCCAGGACCCAAGTCTTCGGATCTCTGTTGTACCCACGGATGTGAAGTGTGGCATAGAATTGGAGCAGCAACTCTTCATTCCAGTGCTCTTGGTCGGTGACAAACGGCAGCAATCCAACCTCTTTGAAGCAATCCAGAGCTTCTTCCAGACAGGGCAGACTAGCTATTGCTTCAATGTCAAGACGCTTATGTGGGAAGATGCAACCTTGATTGTATAGAATGCAGGAGTAATAGTTTCACTACGGATAGCTCCAGAACCGATCAGAAGATATTCTTTCCCTTGAGTACGGGTTCCTGGAGCTATTGAAGAAAGTGTTGTCTGCTTTGAAGCCATTGACATTGAAGGATCCAGGTGTTGATGCAGGACCTGGAAACCTGGGCAATCTTGGGATTGGCTTCTGTACCTGAGGCCTGTGCTCAACATTATAGTCAAACTAAGGACCAGCAGCAGGCGCAGGAACAGAAGCAGTGGGATCAGTGGCTTCGCTGACTTCTGGTGCTTGGGTTGGTGAAGGCTCCACATTAGCTTCAGCCATGACAGCGTCAGTGGCTTCATTAGTGTTGGTGGTGGCAGCCTCAATATTCTCAACCTCCACTTGACGAGCTGGAGGGTCGGTCACAGTCACGTTCTCCTCGAGAACAGCTTCTTGGTGGGACGGGGGAGTAGTAGCTTTTGGGGTTTCTTCTTCATTGGCTGATGCAGCCGGAATGTCTTTAGCAGCTTTAGCTTCAGACTTAGAGACTGGAGGCCTTGGTCCTTTGCAAAGCCTGCGTAACGCTCGCGGCACCTGTGGAGTTGGAGTTGGCTGGGCCTCAAAGTCTTCTTCCTCTTGTGCTTGTGGGCGATCAGCCCATGATGCATCCTGAGCAATTGGCGTCAGAGGACGACCAATGCTGATGAGTTCGCTGTGCGTTAGCACAGGCGATGATACCTGTTGGTGCTCGAGCTGAGGAAGAACTGCATCATCTTCAACATGGTCATGGTGACCAATGTCTTCAGTAGCGATGGGATCAGCTGCTGGAAAGTCTTCAGCTTCATGAGCCTTTGTGAAAGCAGGCTCATGGACAGTTAGTTGACGTTCTTGAGGTTCAGCATCAGGGCGAACCATGGAGATGGGTTCAACAATCAAGGGCTCTGTGGGAGCATCCCGTTCCTTCTTGGTCTTCCGCTTCTTCTTGGAGGGAGCAGTAGCAGAGGCTTCAGCATGTTTCCTCTTTCTGGCTTCAGCCTCAGCAGTCCTCGTCTTCTTCAGCTCTGAAGTGGTTGACCGGGCCTTTGGCTTCGAGCCAGTCATGCTAGTTGGGAAGACAATGGGATCTTCTTCCTGCCTTGGTGCGTTGGGTTCGGCCATAGCGGGCTTCTTCTTCTTCTTTGCAGCCATCCTGGGGTCGATGCCAGGACGCCCGAGGGCCTTGCGCTTCTCAGCCTCATTGTAGGCTTGCACACACTTGTTAGCCAGGCTCTTCATGCGCTCACGAGAGTCTTGAGCTTCTTCACGCTTCTTGAGAAAGGCTTCTTTAAGCTCGTGCAGCATGAGCTTGAAGTTCTTGACCTCTTGTACACTGAGCTTGGCCATATGCTTCTTGAACTGAGCCTTTTCATAGTCAATCTTTTGCTTCAGTTCGATGATGCGCTGAGCTAGAGCTAGCTCTGAAGCAATGGCGCCATGGAAGGCGACACTGAGACCAATGGGAAGTTGCAGGTCTTCGAAGCTGAGGTTGGGCGTTTCAAACCACTCATCAATGAAGTCGTGGATGATTGCCACGTCAAAGAGAGGCAAATTGTTGAAGATTTCTGCTTCTTCTTTGCTCTTGATCGGCTGCTCAAGAGCGTCATCTGCAAGATCTTCATCACTAGACAGATCAATGGCATCGTTGCGCAGAATAGCAGCAGCTGTCAGTTCTTGGCCGGTGTGTGGCAGAGGCATCTTGACCTTCTGGGGCTTGGAGATGCGTGACAAATCTTCAGACTGCACACTGTCTTCAGGAGGTGCAGTGGCCAGTGGCTTTGCCCGTGAGATTTTTGGTGCAGAGGCAGGCTTTGAAGCTTTTGGCTGATTCAGTTTCTTTGGCTTTGGCGCTGTAGGCGCTTCATCTGAGTCAGCGTCATCTGCAGGCCCATTCACGGTAGTCCCTTGAACCACGATATGGGTGATGAGACCTTCAAGGTTGTAGAAGGGCCCAAGAAGATTGGGTTCAGCTTCGCGAGTTCCATCGGCATGGGGAGCAGAGGGACCAGGGTTGAAGTCTAATCCCAAAGACTTCTTGTTCTGCTTCGCTGAGTTCTTGGCAAACTGGAAGTTGCGCTTGAACAGATTGTCGTCATGGCACCATAGTAGTGACGATGGGTGTGCATCTGCAGGCTATGGCCCATGGACCATGCAGGGATAGAAGCCTTGTTCAATGGCTTCTTCTCTGGACCTGGGTTGAAGATTCTTGTATAGGATGTCTCCCCATGGTCGCTTGATGGCATTTTTCTCAGCATATTCTTGGGTCACAAACCGGTATTTGAACCATTGTTCTGCCCAATATCTTCGAATCCACTAGATTCGGGTCTTGCGCTGATTATAATCCTCTTCAGGATCTGTCTTGTAAAGTTCTGAGAGGTCATCAGGCAAATCTCTTGATGTTCCGCCACGATGTTGTCTGCCTCCCTTCCTTGCAGATTTCTCTGAAGCCATGAATTTTAAACTGAAAGGCTTCAATACATTCAAAGGCTTCAAAGGTTTTCGCTTGCTGGACAAACAGGAACTGGCTTCGGGAGAATTTATATGATGCTGTAAGAATTCTGCAAATGAATGCAGACTATGAGAACCAAGGGATTCTCCCACGGACATGTACCTATGACAGCATTAAGGTGCGAGGGAAGGGGAAGAGGTCATATGCATTCTCAGAAGATTTTGAAGATAAATCAGTTTAGAAGACATTGACCTCATCGTGCGAAGACATTCACTCATAGATAAGGAGTTGGTTCCAGATTTGTACGAATCCAGAGATCAGTACAAGTGAGGAATCTAACTACTTTGTGAAGCATAAGTGAATATACTAGGCATATTATGAGATGCAGTATGTAAGAGATCCAACTTGTGTGAACAGTAACTGCTTGTGGTAGAAAGTGACGCAGCTATAGGATCAAAGGGGCTGTAAAAAGGAAGTTTTATTTACCACACGAAGAACTGCTAGAGGGAGTGGAAGAGGAGGCCAAGCAGTTCGATCGTCCGTGCCCTAACTTGGCAACGGAGGACACCTACGGCGACGGCGGAGAAGACGATGTCCGCGGTCGGCGTGAAGACGGCGTCGGAGAGGTTGTGGAAGCGAAGCGCTTCGTCGCCGGCATCGTCGAGGGCTAGCGGTGGCGCTAGGGTTCGTGCGAGAGTGGAAGAAGAGATAATGACTGCGGTGAGGCATGTATTTATAGGGACAGGGGCGGCTCAATGTTATTACACAGGTGCCCCTGGCGATTCACGTCTGAGGAACATGTGGCCATCATGCAGCATGTCAGAGGTTGTTCCATGTCCCACGCACGCCTGGATTGTCGGGTGGTCGTTCCCACTTCTTCGGGTTTCAGGTGAAGGAATGAGCATTGAAAACGGACTTAATGTTTGTCTCTGTATCTTCTGCTGACAAGGACGCAAAGAAGACAATCGACAGTTTCAATAGAATGCATATGATTTGGAGAGATAGAGTTTGAGATAGAAAGCATAGAGAGGTTAGGGTCCGATCACATTCACTTAGTTCAAAAGATTCAACAAGAAGACATAGCTATAAGTGAATGCTATAGAGGACAGAACACTAGTATATATGAAGATAATCATGAAGACATGTTGAGATTGAAGCCAAACCAAATGTGAAGACATAGCAAATGTAACGCCATGAGTGAAACACTTCGAACAGAACCTTTGGTGATGGCGTTACCCGCCGTATAGGAAGTATTAGACCCAGACACGGCGCACAATTATCGTGGCGCTCCGAATTCAAATTCCACATTAATGTATTCACACTTAGAATGTATGTCTTCATTGATTGAAGATATACTTTACTTCGTGTGTTGCACATCTAAGTCATCAATATGCATAAGTGTTAGGATGTGTGCCTGATCACAGGACATTTGAGGATTCCAAGATATTTAGCTCACACCGTAACTTGCAAAATCTCTTCTCATCCAAGGGCTTGGTGAAGATATATGTCAATTGCTCTTCAGTGTTGACGTGTATGATATCAATATCTTCCTTCACAACATGATCTCTGAGAAAGTGATGACGAATTTCAATGTGCTTTGTCTTCGAGTGCTGAACTGGGTTGTTGGCAATCTTGATGGCGCTTTCGTTGTCGCAGTAGAGTGGCACTTGCTTCAGATGAATGCCATAGTCCTTGAGTGTTTGCTTCATCCACAGAAGCTGAGCGCAGCAAGATCCAGCAGCAATGTATTCAGATTCAGCAGTGGAGAGAGATACACAGTTCTGCTTCTTTGAAGACCAACATACAAGTGATCGTCCCAGAAAATGACATGTGCCTGATGTAGACTTGCGATCCACCTTGTCACCAGCATAATCAGCATCCGAGAATCCAACCAGATCAAACTCTGAGCCCTTTGGATACCATAATCCTAGAGTTGGGGTGTGAGCCAAATATCGAAGAATTCGCTTCACAGCTAAGTGATGCGACTCCTTTGGTGCCGCTTGGAATCGAGCACACATGCAAACACTAAGCATAATATCTGCCTAGATGCACATAGATAAAGTAAAGAACCAATCATGGAGCGGTATACCTTTTGATCGAACTCTTTACCATTGTCGTCGGGACCCAGATGATGTTTGGCTGGCATTGGCGTCGTGAAGCCTTTGTAGTCTTGCATACCGAACTTCTTCAGGCAATCTTTGAGATACTTCTCTTGAGATATGAAGATGTCGTTGCGTTGCTGTCGTATTTGAAGACTGAGGAAGAACTTCAGCTCTCCCATCATGGACATCTGATATTGCTCTTGCATCATATATCCAAACTCTTCACTGTACTTCTGATTGGTGCAGCCGAAGATGATGTCATCCACATATATTTGGCACACAAACAGTTCACCATCATATGTCTTCGTGAAGAGAGTGGGGTCGAGGGAACCAGGTATGAAGCCTTTACTCTTCAGGAAGTATTTGAGTGTGTCATACCAAGCCCGAGGGGCTTGTTTGAGTCCATACAGTGCCTTGTTGAGCTTGTATACCATGTCAGGATGTTTTGGATCTTCAAAGCCAGGCGGTTGTGCAACATACACTTCTTCAATCTTGCCATTGAGAAAAGCGCACTTCACATCCATTTGATATATAAGTATGTTATGATGATTTGCATAGGCCAGCAGTATGCGTATGGCTTCAAGTCGAGCCACAAGAGCAAATGTTTCATCAAAGTCAATTCCTTCCACTTGAGTATATCCTTGAGCAATGAGACGAGCTTTGTTTCTGACAACTTGACCATGCTCATCTTGCTTGTTGCGGTATATCCATTTGGTGCCTATTATGTTGTGCTTCCGAGGATCAGGACGCTTAACTAGTTCTCATACATTATTCAGCTCAAACTGTTGAAGCTCTTCTTGCATAGCTTGAATCCATTCAGGTTCCAAGAAGGCTTCTTCAACTTTCTTGGGTTTTGTTATTGAGACGAATGCGAAGTGCCCACAGAAATTTGCTAGCTGAGTTGCCCTTGAACGAGTGAGTGGACCAGGTGCATTGATGCTATCAATTATTCTCTCAATCTGCACTTCATTGGCAACACGAGGATGTACAGGGCAAAGATTTTGCTCTAGCTGATCATTGTCATTGTTGGTGGGATTGTCTTCAGGCTGAGCATTGTCTTCAGGTTGATCAGGTGCGGAGATGATAAGTTCCTCTTCAGGTTGAGCTTCAGAGGGTATGATTTCTCCAGTTCCCATTAGCTTGATTGATTCGCTCGATGGAACTTCATCTAGCACATTTGGCAGGTGCTCTCTTTGTGAACTGTTAGTCTCATCAAACCGCACATCCACTGTTTCAACCACTTTATAATGAAAGAGATTGAAGACTCTGTAGGAGTGCGAATCCTTTCCATATCCAAGCATAAAACCCTCATGTGCTTTTGGTGCAAATTTTGAAGTGTGATGTGGATCCTTGATCCAGCACCTAGCCCCAAATACTCTGAAGTAACTAACATTTGGCTTCTTGCCAGTAAGGAGCTCATAAGATGTCTTGTTCAGAAGCTTGTGAAGATAAACACGATTGATTGTATGGCATGCAGTATCAATGGCTTCAGGCCAGAATTTTCTTGGAGTCTTGTATTCATCTAGCGTCGTTCGGGCCATCTCAATGAGTGTTCTGTTCTTGCGTTCGACGACGCCATTCTGCTGTGGCGTGTACGGAGCTGAGAATTCATGTGTGATGCCCAAAGTATCAAGATATGTATCAAGGCCAGTGTTCTTGAATTCAGTGCCATTGTCACTTCTGATGTGCTTTATCTTGGTGCCATAGTTGTTCATTGCTCGATTGGCGAAGCGTCTGAAGACATCCTGCACTTCGGTCTTGTAGAGGATTATGTGCACCCAAGTATATCTAGAATAATCATCAATAATGACAAATCCATAGAGACAAGCAGTAGTAGTAAGAGTTGAGTAATGAGTGGGACCGAAAAGATCCATGTGGAGCAGTTCGAAGGGTCGAGTTGTTGTCATGATTGTCTTCGAGGGATGTTTGGCCCTTGTCATCTTTCCTACTTCACAGGCACCGCATAAGTGATCTTTCTTGAACTTGACGCCCTCAATGCCTATGCCATGCTTCTTCTTTGCAAGGGTGTGGAGGTTCCTCATGCCAGCATGCCCTAGCCTCCGATGCCAGAGCCAACATTCTGAAGCTTTTGCTAGAAGACATACGGCAAGCTGTGGTCCTGCTGAGAAATCTACCACATACAAATCATCTTTCCGATACCCTTCAAACACTAGAGACTTGTCAGATTCCATTATAACAAGGCAGCGATATTTTCCAAACATTATGATCATGTTCAAATCGCAAAGCATTGAGACAGACATTAAGTTGAAGCCAAGGGATTCAACAAGCATGACTTTATCCATGTGTTGATCCTTTGAGATTGCAACTCTACCTAGACCCAATACCTTACTTTTACCAGTGTCAGCAAATGTGATGTGACTCTTGTCAGATGGACGTAAGGTTGAGTCCATAAGAAGGCTTCTTGTGCCAGTCATGTGATTGGTACACCCACTGTCAATAATCCATTCTAAAGACGATGGTGTCGTACCCTACAGTGCAGTTAGGGGGATAGGCTTCACGAAGAGAGTTGTGAAGCAAAAACATTTGATGAACCAGTGGGTTATGAAAGCTTAGATCTAGATTAGGACTGATAGGGAGAGTAGCAAGCGATTCAGGAACAAAGTACATAGTAAGACCATTCGGGCATTTGATCTTGCGCCCTACAAGATGTTTAAGGTCCCCAGCAATAGCGTCAGACGATTTTGGTTTTCTGCTGGAGACCCTTCCCTGCAAAAGAGAGTTAAGCTTTCTTAGCCACCCACATCTTCAAGGGTGGCTTAGAAGCAATAAGTCTAAGTGCAGCATCTGAGAACTTTGGCTTTGGAGCCCTAGCAAACAGTCTTGCAGGCGGACAATAGTACTCATAAGAATAAGCAGAATAGTTCTTGGTCTTATGAACATGGCGGTTTGATGAACCGCGCTCATATTCATAGGCCTGAGTATGGTTTCCCTGCAAAACATTTGCGTTAGTGCGACTCAGGTGAGTCCTCTGTCTGTATGAAGCCTTTGGGCCGTATGAAGCCTGTGGTATGGGGTTTGTCTTCTTCACCTGTGGTGTCATGATGACATTCACAAGAAGATTTTCCAAACACTTTTTCGGCACCCAGATCTTCTTCATAGGCGGTCCATTCCTGTAGTTAGTACCAATGTACCTGGCAAACACTTCACCATTCTGATTCTTAAACAGTTTATAGTTTGCATCAAAGGATTCATCAATGACAATGGGGTTAGCACAAGTGAAGCCAGATAGATTGGATGGATCTGCTGAAGGTTCCTTTACAGCAACCCATGTGGTTTTGGGGTACTGCTCAGGTTTCCTGTAAGAGCCATCAGCATTCATTTTCCTTACGAACCCAACACCCTCTTTCCTCGGGTTTCGGTTTAGGATCTGCCTTTTGAGGACATCACAAAGTGTTTGATGCCCTTTAAGACTTTTGTACATCCCTGTTTCAAGCAATGTCTTCAACCTAGCATTCTCATCAGCAATAGCAGTGGTATCCTCAACAGAGGGGTTAGTTCCCACATCAACAGTTGAAGATATTGCAACAGTAGCAGCAGTAGAACATTCAGCAATAGAAGTAGCATTATCACGCTCAATGCATTTAAGACATGGTGGTTCAAATCCTTCCTGAGCGGAACTGATCTGTTCGGCGTGAAGTGACTCGTTTTCCTTTTGAAGATCTTCATGAGCCGCTCTCAATTTCTCAAGATCTTGCTTCCTTTGAAGATAATCATAGGAAAGCTTTTCATGAGTTGTTGAGAGCGTTTCATGACGACTTTCAAGTTCCTCATACTTAACGTGAAGATTTTTTATGTCTTAAATTAAGGACTCAGATCGAGTCATTTCAGCGCCTAACAGATCATCGCTTTTGTCTAACAGTTTTTGAATATGTTCCATAGCTTTCTGTTGTTCAGTTGCAATTTTAGCAAGTGTTTTGTAGCTGGGTCTTGAACCACAATCAGAGCCATCTTCACTAGATGTTTGATAGTGAGTAGTGCGTGTGTTTACCTTGGCACCGCGTGCCATGAAGCAGTAGGTAGGAGCGGAGTAGTCTTTGTCATTTGCATCGGTGTCGGTGATGAAGTCATTGTCTTCAGTGTTGAAGATGGACTTGGCAACGTATGATGTAGGCAGACTTGCAACGCCAGAATCGGACTCCTCCTCAGACTCCACCTCCGCCTCCTTAGAAGTGGACTCCTCCTCTGAATCCATTTCCTTGCCAACAAACGCACGTGCCTTGCCAGATGAGCTCTTCTTGTGCGATGAAGACTTTGAGGAAGACTTGGAAGAAGACTTTGAGTATTTCTTCTTCTTCTTGTCGTCAGAGTCATATTCCTTGATTTTCTTCTTCTTTTTGTTCTCATTGTCCCACTACGGACACTCAGAGATGAAGTGGCCAGGTTTCTTCCACTTGTGACATGTTTTCTTCTTGTAGTCATGAGCAGAAGCTTCATCATTCCTTGAGCTTGATTGTGAAGACTTTCTGAAACCTTTCTTCTTGGTGAATTTTTGGAACTTCTTCACAAGCATAGAAAGTTCCTTTCCAATGTCTTCAGGATCATCAGAACTGCTGTCAGATTCTTCTTCTGATGAGGAGACAGCTTTTGCCTTCAAGGCACGAGTTCGCCCATAGTTTGGACCATAGATATCTCTTTTCTCAGAAAGCTGAAACTCATGTGTGTTGAGCCTCTCAAGTATGCCAGACAGATCGAGTGTCTTGAAATCAGGATGTTCTTGAATCATCAGGGCTAGGGTGTCAAACAAACTGTCAAGTGATCTCAGTAGTGTCTTGACGACTTCATGCTTGGTGATCTCAGTAGCGCCAAGGGCTTGAAGCTCATTTGTGATGTCAGTGAGTCGATCAAACATGAGCTGGACATTTTCATTGTCATTTCTCTTGAAGCGGTTGAAGAGGTTGCGAAGGACACTGATTCTCTGATCTCTCTGGGTTGAGACGCCTTCGTTGTCCTTGGAGAGCCAGTCCCAAACTAGCTAGATGTTTCCAAAGCACTCACACGGCCATACTGTCCTTTGGTCAAATGACCACAGATGATATTCTTGGCAGTAGAGTCCAGTTGAATGAACTTCTTGACATCAGCAGCAGTGACACCTTCCCCAGCATTGGGAACGCCGTTCTTGACGACATACCATAGGTCGACGTCAATGGCTTCAAGATGCATGCGCATCTTATTCTTCCAGTAGGGATATTCAATTTCATCGAAGACGGGGCACGCAGCGGACACTTTAATTATCCCTGCAGTCGACATAGCTAAAACTCCAGGTGGTTAAACCGAATCACACAGAACAAGGGAGTACCTTGCTCTGATACCAATTGAAAGTGCATTATATTGACTAGAGGGGAGTGTGAATAGGCGATTTTTATGAAAGTCTTCAAAACATGGAAGTTTCGAAGACAAACGATAGAAATAAACCTATTACCATGCAGCGAAGGTAGACTACACTAGGCAAACCATAGTCAAGTATTCAATGAAGTGAAAGCACAATGACTAATAGCAGCAATGTAGTGAGGATCAGGTAGGAAGATATTATGAAGCCAAACAGAACACGCAGTCACTTAGTGAAGACAAAAGATAGTGCAATCATACAATGACTTCACAAGGACCAACAGTAAGTAAAGGGAAGGGAAGGATGAAACCAGTGACTCATTGAAGACAAGATTTGTTGGACCAGTTCCAGTTGTTGTGACAACTGTACGTCTGGTTAGGGCGGCTAGGTATTTAAACCTTAGGCCACACAGTCCCGGACACCCAGTCCTGAACACGCAGCTCAGGACAACCTAGTCCTCACCGTATTCCCCTTGAGCTAAGGTCACACAGATCTCGCCCAATCACTCTGGTAAGTCTTCAAGGTACACACCCAAACCTTCATAGACTTCGTTCACTGGCAATCCACAATGTCTCTTGGATGCTCAGAACGCGACGCCTAACCGGCTGGAGGATTCACAGTCCTCAAGTGTAATAAGTCTTCAGATCACACAGACAAGAAGACTTAAGTGATGCCTAACACTCTTTGGCTCTGGGTGATTAGGGCTTTATCCTCGCAAGGAATTCTCTCTCAAAGGCTTCGAGGTGGGTTGCTCTCAAACGACAAAAGCCGTACTCTAACTCTGAGCAGCCAACCGTTTATGGTTGTAGGGGTGGGCTATTATAGCCACTAGGCAACCCGACCTGATTTGTCCGAAATGACCCTTGGTCACTAAGGAACTGACACGTGTTTCAACGGTCAGATTTCAAACTCACACGGCAACTTTACTTGGGCTACAAGTAAAGCTGACTTGTCCGACTCTGGACAAGATTTGCTCTCATAGTCTTCACTCGAAGACATAGGTTTTGGTTAAGCATCACTTCAGTCATTCTAACTGGTTCTCTTGGACCCCACTGAACAGTACGGTGGTTCCTATGACTCAACAAAGAAGAAACAGAACTACGAAAGATCTAAGTCTTCGAGCTCCATAGGCTTCATGCGATGTCTTCTCTTGTCATAGTGTTCAATGAGAATATCTTCATAAACCACCTTTGACATCAATGTCTTCATACATTTTTAGCGGTCATCTTTGGTAGGAGAACCGAATCAATGAGGGACTTCTACCTGTGTTATCCTGCGATTCTCACAAACACATTAGTCCCTCAACTAAGTTTGTCGTCAATACTTCAAAACCAACTAGGGGTGGCACTAGATGCACTTACACCGGCCCTCTTTATGGCGCGCCCTAGGGGAGTCCTACTCCCACCGGGAGTAGGATTCCCCCTTTCCTAGTAGAACTAGGAGCCCTTCCAAGTAGTAGGAGTAGGAGGGAAGGAAAGGGAAGGGAAAAGGAGAAGGAAGGAAGGGGGCGCCCCCTCCTCCCTAGTACAATTCGGGCCAGCCCATGGGGAGGGGTGCGGCCACCCTTTGAGGCCTTTCTCTCCTTTCTCGTATGGCCCATTAAGGCCCAATACGAATTTTCCCGTAACTCCCCGGTACTCCCGAAAATACCCGAATCACTCGGAACCTTTCCGATGTTCGAATATAGTCGTCCAATATATCAATCTTTACGTCTCGACCATTTCGGGACTCCTCGTCATGTCCCCAATCTCATCCGGGACTCTGAACTCCTTCGGTACATCAAAACACATAAACTCATAATATAACCGTCATCGAACTTTAAGCGTGCGGACCCTACGGGTTCGAGAACTATGTAGACATGACCGAGACACGTCTCCGGTCAATAACCAATAGCGGAACCTGGATGCTCATATTGGCTCCTACATATTCTACGAAGATCTTTATCGGTCAAACCGCATAACAACATACGTTCTTCCCTTTGTCATCAGTATGTTACTTGCCCGAGATTCGATCGTTGGTATCTCAATACCTAGTTCAATATCGTTATCGGCAAGTCTCTTTACTCGTTTTGTAACACATCATCCCGCAACTAACTTATTAGTTGTAATGCTTGCAAGGCTTATAGTGATGTGCATTACCGAGTGGGCCTAGAGATACCTCTCCGACAATCGGAGTGACAAATCCTAATCTCGAAATACGCCAACCCAACAAGTACCTTCGGAGACACCTGTAGAGCACCTTTATAATCACCCAGTTACATTGTGATGTTTGGTAGTACACAAAGTGTTCCTCCAGTAAACGGGAGTTGCATAATCTCATAGTCATAGGAACATGTATAAGTCATGAAGAAAGCAATAGCAACAAACTAAACGATCAAGTGCTATGCTAATGGAATGGGTCAAGTCAATCACATAATTCTCTAATGATGTGATCCCGTTAATCAAATGACAACTCATGTCTATGGCTAGGAAACTTAACCATCTTTGATTCAACGAGCTAGTCAAGTAGAGGCATACTAGTGACATACTGTTTGTCTATGTATTCACACATGTATTATGTTTCCGGTTAATACAATTCTAGCATGAATAATAAACATTTTCATGATATAAGGAAATAAATAATAACTTTATTATTGCCTCTAGGGCATATTTCCTTCAGTCTCCCACTTGCACTAGAGTCAATAATCTAGTTCACATTGCCATGTGATTTAACATCAACAGTTCACATCACCATGTGATTAACACCCATAGTTCACATCGTCATGTGACCAACACCGAAAGGGTTTACTAGAGTCAATAATCTAGTTCACATCGCTATGTGATTAATACCCAAAGAGTACTAAGGTTTGATCATGTTTTGCTTGTGAGGGAAGTTTAGTCAACGGGTTTGCTACATTCAGATCCGTATGTATTTTTGCAAATTTCTATGTCAACAATGCTCTGCACGGAGATACTCTAGCTAATTGCTCCCACTTTCATTATGTATCCAGATTGAGACTTTGAGTCATCTGGATCAGTGTCAAAACTTGCATTGACGTAACCCTTTACGATGAACCTTTTGTCACCTCCATAATCGAGAAACATATCCTTATTCCACTAAGGATAATTTTGGCCAATGTCCAGTGATCTACTCCTAGATCACTATTGTACTCCCTTACCAAACTCAGGGCAAGGTATACAATAGGTCTGGTACACGGCATGGCATACTTTATAGAACCTATGGCTGAGGCATGGGGAATGAATTTCATTCTCTCTCTATCTTCTGCCATGGTCAGGTTTTGCGTCTTACTCAACTTCATACCTTGTAACATAGGCAAGAACTCCTTCTTTGACTGTTCCATTTTGAACTACTTCAAAATCTTGTCAAGGTATGTACTCATTGGAAAACTTATCAAGCGTCTTGATCTATATCTATAGATCTTGATGCTCAATGTGTAAGCAGCTTCATTGAGGTCTTTCTTTGAAAAACTCCTTTCAAACATTCGTTTATGCTTTGCAGAATAATTCTACATTATCTCTGATCAACAATATGTCATTCACATATAGTTATCAGAAATGATGTGGTGCTCCCACTCATTTTCTTGTAAATACAGGCTTCACCGCAAGTCTGTATAAAACTATATGCTTTGATCAACTTATCAAAGCGTATATTCCAACTCCGAGATGCTTGCACCAGTCCATAGATGGTCACTGGAGCTTGCATATTTTGTTAGTACGTTTAGGATTGACAAAACCTTCTGGTTGCATCATATACAACTCTTCTTTAATAAATCCATTAAGGAATGCAGTTTTGTTTATCCATTTGCTAGATTTCATAAAATGCGACAATTGCTAACATGATTCGGACAGACTTAAGCATAGATACGAGTGAGAAACTCTCATCGTAGTCAACACCTTGAACTTGTTGAAAACCTTTTTGCGACAATTCTAGCTTTGTAGATAGTAACACTACTATCAGCGTCTGTCTTCCTCTTGAAGATCCATTTAATCTCAATGGCTCGCCGACAATCGGCAAGTCAATCAAAGTCCATACTTTGTTCTCATACATGGATCTCATCTCAGATTTCATGGCCTTAAGCCATTTCGCGGAATCCGGGCTCATCATCACTTCCTCATAGTTCGTAGGCTCGTCATGGTCAAGTAACATGACCTCCAGAACAGGATTACCGTACCACTCTGGTGCAGATCTCACTCTGGTTTACCTACGAGGTTCGGTAGCAACTTGATCTGAAGTTACATGATCATCATCATTAGCTTCCTCACTAATTGGTGTAGTAGTCACAGGAACATATTTCTGTGATGAACTACTTTCCAATAAGGGAGAAGGTATAGTTACCTCATCAAGTTCTACTTTCCTCCGACTCACTTCTTTCGAGAGAAACTCCTTCTCTAGAAAGGATCCATTCTCAACAACGAATATCTTGCCTTCGGATCTGTGATGGAAGGTGTACCCAACATTTTATTTTTGGGTATCCTATGAAGACGCACTACTCCGATTTGGGTTTGAGCTTATCAGGTTGAAACTTTTTCACATAAGCATTGCAACCTCAAACTTTAAGAAACGACAACTTAGGTTTCTTGCCAAACCATAGTTCATACGGTGTCGTCTCAATGGATTTAGATGGTGCCCTATTTAACATGAATGCAGCTGTCTCTAATGCATAACCCCAAAACGATAGTGGTAGATTGGTAAGAGACATCATAGATCGCACCATAACTAATAAAGTATGGTTATGACGTTCGAACACACCACTACACTGTGGTGTTCCAGGTGGCGTGAGTAGTGAAACTATTTCACATTGTTTTAACTGAAGGCCAAACTCTTAACTCAAATATTTTACCTCTGCGATCATATCGTAGGAACTTTTATTTTCTTGTTACGATGATTCTCCACTTCATTCTGAAATTCTTTGAACTTTTCAAATGTGTCAGACTTTTGTTTCATTAAGTATATATACCCATATCTGCTCAAATCATCTGTGAAGGTCAGAAAATAACGATACTTGCCGTGAGCCTTAACACTCATCGGAACGCATACATTAGTATGTATTATTTCCAATAAGTCAGTTGCTCTCTCCATTGTTCCGGAGAACGGAGTCTTAGTCATCTTGCCCATGAGGCATGGTTCGCAAGCATCAAGTGATTCCAAAAGTCCATCTGCATGGAGTTTCTTCATGCGCTTTACACCAATATGACCTAAACGGCAGTGCCACAAATAAGTTGCACTATCATTATTAACTTTGCATCTTTTGGTTTCAATATTATGAATATGTGTATCACTACGATCGAGATCCAACGAACCATTTTCATTGGGTGTGTAACCATATAAGGTTTTATTCATGTAGACAGAACAACAATTTATTCTCTTACTTAAATAAATAATCGTATTGCAATAAACATGATCAAATCATATTCCTGCTCAACGCAAACACCAAATAACTCTTATTTAGGTTCAACACTAATCCCGAAAGTATAGGGAGTGTGCGATGATGATCATATCAATCTTGGAACCACTTCCAACACACATCATCACTTCACCCTTAACTAGTCTCTGTTCATTCTGCAACTCCCGTTTCGAGTTACTACTCTTAGCAACTGAACCAGTATCAAATACTGAGGGGTTGCTACGAACACTAGTAAAATACACATCAATAATCTGTATATCAAATATGTTGGGGAACGTAGCATAAATTCAAAATTTTCCTACGTGTCACCAAGATCTATCTATGGAGTCATCTAGCAACGAGGGAGGAGTGGATCTACATACCCTTGTAGATCGCGTGTGGAAGCGTTCAAGAGAACGGGGTTGATGGAGTCGTACTCGTCGTGATCCAAATCACCGATGATCCTAGCACCGAACGGACGGCACCTCCGCGTTCAACACACGTACGGAGCAGCGACGTCTCCTCCTTCTTGATCCAGCAAGGGGGAGGAGAGGTTGATGGAGATCCGGCAGCACGACGGTGTGGTGGTGGAAGTAGCGGGATTCCAACAGGGCTTCGCCAAGCGCTGCGGGAGGAGGGAGATGTGTCATGGGAGGGAGAGGGAGGCGCCAGGGCTTAGGTGTTGCTGCCCTCCCTTTTTCCCCACTATATATAGGGCCAAGGGAGAGGGGGGGCGCAGCCTTTGGCCCTTCCTCCAAGGAAGGGTGCGGCCAGGGAGGAGTCCCTCCTCCCCAAGGCACCTCGGAGGTGCCTTCCCCTTTTAGGACTCTTCCTTTCCCTTGACTCTTGGCGCATGGGCCTCTTGGGGCTGGTGCCCTTGGCCCATATAGGCCAAGGCGCACCCCCTACAGCCCATGTGGCCCCCGGGGCAGGTGGCCCCACCCGGTGGACCCCCCGGGACCCTTCCGATGGTCTCGGTACAATACCGGTGACCCCGAAACTTGTCCCGATGGCCGAAATAGCACTTCCTATATATAATTCTTTACCTCCGGACCATTCTGGAACTCCTCGTGACATCCGGGATCTCATCCGGGACTCCGAACAACTTTCGGGTTACCGCATACTAATATCTCTATAACCCTAGTGTCACCGAACCTTAAGTGTGTAGACCCTATGGGTTCGGGAGACATGCAGACATGACCGAGATGACTCTCCGGTCAATAACCAATAGCGGGATCTGGATACCCATGTTGCCTCCCACATGTTCCATGATGATCTCATCGGATGAACCACGATGTCAAGGACTTAATCAATCCCGTATACAATTCCCTTTGTCTAGCGGTACGACACTTGCCCGAGATTCGATCGTCGGTATCCCGATACCTTGTTCAATCTCGTTACCGGCAAGTCTCTTTACTCGTTTCGTAACACATCATCCCGTGATCAACTCCTTGATCACATTGTGCACATTATGATGATGTCCTACCGAGTGGGCCCAGAGATACCTCTCCGTTTACACGGAGTGACAAATCCCAGTCTCGATTCGTGCCAACCCAACAGACACTTTCGAAGATACCTGTAGTGTACCTTTATAGCCACCCAATTACGTTGTGACGTTTGGCACACCCAAAGCACTCCTACGGTATCCGGGAGTTGCACAATCTCATGGTCTAAGGAAATGATACTTGACATTAGAAAAGCTTTAGCATACGAACTACATGATCTTGTGCTAGGCTTAGGATTGGGTCTTTGTCCATCACATCATTCTCCTAATGATGTGATCCCGTTATCAATGACATCCAATGTCCATGGTCAGGAAACCGTAACCATCTATTGATCAACGAGCTAGTCAACTAGAGGCTTACTAGGGACATGGTGTTGTCTATGTATCCACACATGTATCTGAGTTTCCTATCAATACAATTCTAGCATGGATAATAAACGATTATCATGAACAAGGAAATATAATAATAACTAATTTATTATTGCCTCTAGCGCATATTTCCAACAGTCTCCCACTTGCACTAGAGTCAATAATCCAGTTCACATCGATATGTGATTAACACTCAAGGTCACATCCCCATGTGACTAACACCCAAAGAGTTTACTAGAGTCAATAATCTAGTTCACATTACCATGTGATTAACACTCGATGAGTTCTGGGTTTGATCATGTTATGCTTGTGAGAGATGTTATAGTCAACGGGTCTGAATCTTTCAGATCCGTATGTACTTCGCAAATCTCTATGTCATCTTGTAGATGCAGCTACTATGCTATATTTGGAGCCATTTCAAATAACTGTTCTACTTGGAGCTATTCTAAATTGTTGCTCCATTATACGTATCCGGTATCTCTACTCAGAGCTATCCGGATAGGTGTTAAGCTTGCATCGACGTAACTCTTTACGTCAAACTCTTTATCACCTCCATAACCGAGAAACATATCCTTATTCCTCTAAGGATAATTTAGACCGCTATCTGGTGATCTACTCCTAGATTACCTTTGTACCCTCTTGCCAGATATGTGGCAAGGCACACATCAGGTGCGGTACACAGCATAGCATACTGTAGAGCCTATGTCTAAAGCATAGGGGACGACCTTTGTCCTTTCTCTCTATTCTGCCGCGGTCAGGTTTCGAGTCTTACTCAATGTTCACACCTTATAACACAGCCAAGAACTCCTTCTTTGCCGATCCATTTTGAACTCCTTCAAAATCTTGTCACGGTATGTATTCATTTGAAAGTACTATTAAGCGTTTTGATCTATCCTTATAGATCTTAATGCTTAATACTCAAGTAGCCTAATCCAGGTTTTCCATTGAAAAACACTTTTCAAACAACCCTATATGCTTTCCAGAAATTCTACATCATTTCTGATCCACAATATGTCAACAACATATACTCATCAGAAATTATATAGTGCTCCCACTCACTTCTTTGGAAATACAAGTTTCTCATAAACTTTGTATACACCCAAAACTTTGATCATCTTA
Organism: Triticum aestivum; assembly: GCF_018294505.1. NCBI lineage: Eukaryota > Viridiplantae > Streptophyta > Magnoliopsida > Poales > Poaceae > Triticum > Triticum aestivum. The sequence continues at coordinate 653,751,387 of NC_057800.1, read as the reverse complement.
TCAAAGCATACATTCCAACTCCGAGATGCTTACTCCAGTCCTTAGAAGGATTGCTGGAGCTTTGCATACTTATTAGCATCTTTCAGGATTGACAAAACCTTCCGGTTTGTATCACATACAACCTTTCCTCAAAAAAACGTCGAGGAAACAATGTTTTGACATCCTATCTGCAAGATTTCATAAATAATGCAGTAATCGCTAATATAATTCCAACAGACTCTTAGCATCGCTACGAGTGAGAAAGTCTCATCGTAGTCAACTCTGAACTTGTCGAAAAACATCTTAACAACAAGTCGAGCTTTCTTAATGGTGATACCTACCATCATTGTCCGTCTTCCTTTTAGAATCCATATGTACCTAACAGCCTTACAACCATAAAGTAGTTCTCCCAAAGTCTACACTTTGTTTTCATATATGGATCCTCTCTCGGATTATGTGGCCTCGAGCCATTTTGGAATCCAGGCCCACCATCGCTTCTCCATAGCTCGTAGGTTCATTGTTGTCTAGCAACATGACTTTCAAGACAGGATTACGTACCACTCTGAAGTAGTACGCATCCTTGTCATCCCACGAGGTTTGGTAGTGACTTGATCTGAAGTTTCCTGATCACTATCATAAGCTTCCACTTCAAATGGTGTAGGTGCCACAGGAACAACTCATGTGTCCTGCCACACACTAGTTGAAGAGACGGTTCAATAACCTCATCAAGTCTCCACCATCCTCCCACTCAATTCTTTCGAGAGAAACTTTTCCTCGAGAAAGGACCCGATTCTAGAAACAATCCCTTATTGCTTTCGGATCTGAGACAGGAGGTATACCCAACTGTTTTGGGTGTCCTATGAAGATGCATTTATCCGCTTTGGGTTCGAGCTTATTAGCCTGAAACTTTTTCACATAAGCGTCGCAGCCCCAAACTTCTAAGAAATGATAGCTCAGGTTTCTCTAAACCATAGTTCATATGGTGTCATCTCATCGGAATTACGTCGTGCCCTATTTAAAGTGAATGTGGTTGTCTTTAATGCCTAACCCATAAACTATCGTGGTAATTCGATAAGAGACATCATGGTATGCATCATATCCAATAGGGTGCAGTTATGATGTTCGGACACACCATCACACTATGGTGTTCCAGGCTGTATTAGTTGTGAAACAATTTCCACAATGTCTTAATTCTGTGCCAAACTCGTAATTTAGATATTCATCTCTATGATCATATCATAGATATTTTATCCTCTTGTCACGACGATCTTTCAACTTCACCCTGAAATTACTTGAACCTTTCAATAATTCGGACTCGTGATTTATCAAGTAAATGTACTCAACATCTACTCAAATCATCTGTGAAGTAAGAACATAATGATATCCACTACACGCCTCGGCACTCATTGGACTGCACACATCAAAATGTATTACTTCCAACAAGTTGCTTTCTAGTTCCATTTTACTGAAAACGAGGCTTTCAGTCATCTTGCCCATGTGGTATGATTTGCATGTCTCAAGTGATTCAAAATCAAGTGAGTCCAAACGGTCCATTTGCATGGAGCTTCTTCATGCATATACACCAATAGACATGGTTCGCATGCCTCAAACTTTTCAAAAACGAGTGAGCCCAAAGATCCATCAACATGGAGCTTCTTCATGCGTTTTATACCGATATGACTTACGTGGCAGTGCCACAAGTAGGTGGTACTATCATTACTATCTTTTGGCATGAACATGTGTACCACTACGATCGAGATTCAATAAACCATTCATTTCATGTGTAAGACCATTGAAGGTATTATTCAAATAAACAGAGTAACCATTATTCTCTTTAAATGAATAACCGTATTGCGATAGACGTAATCCAATCATGTCTATGCTCAACGCAAACACCAATCTCGATGGTAGAGGGAGCGTATGATATTTGATCAACCTTGGAAATACTTCCAACACATATCGTCATCTCACCTTTAGCTAGTCTCTGTTTATTCCGTAGCTTTTATTTCGAGTTACTAACACTTAGCAACCGAACCGGTATCTAATACCCTGGTGCTACTAGGAGTACTAGTAAAGTACACATTAACACAATGTATATCCAATATACTTCTATCGACCTTGCCAGCCTTCTCATCTACCAAGTATCTAGGGTAATTCTGCTCCAGTGGTTGTTCCCTTTATTATAGAAGCACTTAGTCTCGGGTTTGGGTTCAACCTTGGGTTTCTTCACTAGAGCAGCAGCTGATTTGCCGTTTCATGAAGCATCCCTTTTTGCCCTTGCCCTTCTTGAAACTAGTGGTTTCACCAACCATCAACAATTGATGCTCCTTCTTGATCTCTACTTTTGTGGTGTCAAACATCGCGAATATCTCAAGGATCATCATATATGTCCCTGATATATTATAGTTCATCACGAAGCTCTAGCAGCTTGGTGGTAATGACTTCGGAGAAACATCACTTTCTCATCTGGAAGATCAACTCCCACTAGATTCAAATGATTGTTGTACTCAGACAATCTGAGCACAAGCTCAACAATTGAGCTTTTCTCCCTTAGTTTGCAGGCTAAGAAAATCGTCGGAGGTCTTATACCTCTTGACGTGGGCACGAGCCTGAAATCCCAATTTCAACCCTCGAAACATCTCATATGTTTTGCGATGTTTCAAAACATCTTCGGTGCCTCAACTCTAAGCCGTTTAACTGAACTATCACGTAGTTATCAAAATGTGTATGTCAGATGTTCGCAACATCCATAGACAACGTTCGAGGTTCAGCACACTGAGCGGTGCATTAAGGACATAAGCCTTCTATGAAGCAATGAGGACAAACCTCAGTTTACGGACCTAGTCCGCATAATTACTACTATCAACTTTCAACTAAATTTTCTCTAGGAACATATCTAAACAGTAGAACTGAAGCGCGAGCTACGACATAATTTGCGAAGACCTTTTGACTATGTTCAGGATAATTAAGTTCATCTTGTGAACTCCCACTCAGATAGACATCCCTCTAGTCATCTAAGTGATTACATGATCCGAGTCAACTAGGCCGTGTCCGATCATCACGTGAGACGGACTAGTCATCATCGGTGAACATCTTCATGTTGATCGTATCTACCATACGACTCATGCTCGACCTTTCGGTCTCTTGTGTTCCGAGGCCATGTCTGTACATGCTAGGCTCGTCAAGTCAACCTAAGTGTTTCGCGTGTGTAAATCTGTCTTACACCCATTGTATGTGAACGTTAGAATCTAACACCCGATCATCATGTGGTGCTTCGAAACAACGAACTGTAGCAACGGTGCACAGTTAGGGGGAACACTTTCTTGAAATTATTATGAGGGATCATCTTATTTACTACCGTCGTTCTAAGTAAACAAGACGCATAAACATGACAAACATCACATGCAATCAAATAGTGACATGATATGGCCATCATCACTTTGCTCCTCTTGATCTCCATCTTCGGGGCTCCATGATCATCATCGTCACCGGCATGACACCATGATCTCCATCATCATGATCTCTATCATCGTGTCTTCATGAAGTTGTCTCGTCAACTATTACTTCTACTACTACAGCTAACGGTTAGCAATAAAGTAAAGTAATTACATGACGTTTATGTTGACACGCAGGTCATAAATAAATTAAGACAACTCCTATGGCTCCTGCCGGTTGTCATACTCATCGACATGCAAGTCGTGATTCCTATTACAAGAACATGATCAATCTCATACATCACATATATCATTCATCACATCCTTTTGGCCATATCACATCACATAGCATACCCTGCAAAAACAAGTTAGACGTCCTCTAATTGTTGTTTGCATGTTTTACGTGGCTGCTATGGGTTTCTAGCAAGAACGTTTCTTACCTACGCAAAAACCACAATGTGATATGCCAATTGCTATTTACCCTTCATAAGGACCCTTTTCATCGAATCTGATCCGACTAAAGTGGGAGAGACAGACACCCGCTAGCCACCTTATGCAACTAGTGCATGTCAGTCGGTGGAACCAGTCTCACGTAAGAGTACGTGTAAGGTCGGTCCGGGCCGCTTCATCCCACAATGCCGCCGAATCAAGATTGGACTAGTAACGGTAAGCATATTGAACAAAATCAACGCCCACAACTACTTTGTGTTCTACTCGTGCATAAAAACTAAGCATAGACCTAGCTCTGATACCACTGTTGGGGAACGTAGCATAAATTCAAAATTTTCCTACGTGTCACCAAGATCTATCTATGGAGTCATCTAGCAACGAGGGAGGAGTGGATCTACATACCCTTGTAGATCGCGCGCGGAAGCGTTCAAGAGAACAGGGTTGATGGAGTCGTACTCGTCGTGATCCAAATCACCGATGATCCTAGCGCCGAACGGACGGCACCTCCGCGTTCAACACACATACGGAGCAGCGACGTCTCCTCCTTCTTGATCCAGCAAGGGGGAGGAGAGGTTGATGGAGATTCAGCAGCACGACGGCGTGGTGGTGGAAGTAGCGAGATTCCAACAGGGCTTCGCCAAGCGCTGCGGGAGGAGGGAGATGTGTCATGGGAGGGAGAGGGAGGCGCCAGGGCTTAGGTGTTGCTGCCCTCCCTTTTTCCCCACTATATATAGGGCCAAGGGAGAGGGGGGCGCAGCCTTTGGCCCTTCCTCCAAGGAAGGGTGCGGCCAGGGAGGAGTCCCTCCTCCCCAAGGCACCTCGGAGGTGCCTTCCCCTTTTAGGACTCTTCCTTTCCCTTGACTCTTGGCGCATGGGCCTCTTGGGGCTGGTGCCCTTGGCCCATATAGGCCAAGGCGCACCCCCTACAGCCCATGTGGCCCCCGGGGCAGGTGGCCCCACCCGGTGGACCCCCCGGGACCCTTCCGGTGGTCTCGGTACAATACCGGTGACCCCGAAACTTGTCCCGATGGCCGAAATAGCACTTCCTATATATAATTCTTTACCTCCGGACCATTCCGGAACTCCTCGTGACGTCCGGGATCTCATCCGGGACTCCGAACAACTTTCAGGTTACCGCATACTAATATCTCTATAACCCTAGCGTCACCAAACCTTAAGTGTGTAGACCCTATGGGTTCGGGAGACATGCAGACATGACCGAGATGACTCTCCGGTCAATAACCAACAGCGGGATTTGGATACCCATGTTGGCTCCCACATGTTCCACGATGATCTCATCGGATGAACCACGATGTCAAGGACTTAATCAATCCCGTATACAATTCCCTTTGTCTAGCGGTATGATACTTGCCCGAGATTCGATCGTCGGTATCCCGATACCTTGTTCAATCTCGTTACCGGCAAGTCTCTTTACTCGTTTCATAACACATCATCCCGTGATCAACTCCTTGATCACATTGTGCACATTATGATGATGTCCTACCGAGTGGGCCTAGAGATACCTCTCCTTTACACGGAGTGACAAATCCCAGTCTCGATTCGTGCCAACCCAACAGACACTTTCGAAGATACCTGTGGTGTACCTTTATAGCCACCCAATTACGTTGTGACGTTTGGCACACCCAAAGCACTCCTACGGTATCCAGGAGTTGCACAATCTCATGGTCTAAGGAAATGATACTTGACATTAGAAAAGCTTTAGCATATGAACTACATGATCTTGTGCTAGGCTTAGGATTGGGTCTTTGTCCATCACATCATTCTCCTAATGATGTGATCCCGTTATCAATGACATCCAATGTCCATGGTCAGAAAACCGTAACCATCTATTGATCAACGAGCTAGTCAACTAGAGGCTTACTAGGGACATGGTGTTGTCTATGTATCCACACATGTATCTGAGTTTCCTATCAATACAATTCTAGCATGGATAATAAACGATTATCATGAACAAGGAAATATAATAATAACTAATTTATTATTGCCTCTAGGGCATATTTCCAACGAAATATACCTTTGTTCACTTTGTCATCCTTCTTATGCGCCAAATACTTGGGGCAGTTCCGCTTCCAGTGACCAGTCCCTTTGCAGTAGAAGCACTTAGTCCCAGGCTTAGGACCAGACTTGGGCTTCTTCACTTGAGCAGCAACTTGCTTGGCGTTCTTCTTGAAGTTCCCCTTCTTCCCTTTGCCCTTTTTCTTGAAACTAGTGGTCTTGTCTACCATCAACACTTGATATTTTTATTGATTTCTACCTTCGTTGATTTCAGCATTACGAAGAGCTTGGGAATCGTTTCCGTTATCCCTGGCATATCATAGATCATCACGAAGTTCTACTAACTTGGTGATGGTGACTAGAGAATGAAGGAAATATGCCCTAGAGGCAATAATAAAGTTATTATTTATTTCCTTATATCATGATAAATGTTTATTATTCATGCTAGAATTGTATTAACCGGAAACATAATACTTGTGTGAATACATAGACAAACAGAGTGTCACTAGTATGCCTCTACTTGACTAGCTCGTTGATCAAAGATGGTTATGTTTCCTAGCCATAGACATGAGTTGTCATTTGATTAACGGGATCACATCATTAGGAGAATGATGTGATTGACTTTACCCATTCCGTTAGCTTAGCACTTGATCGTTTAGTATGTTGCCATTGCTTTCTTCATGACTTATACATGTTCCTATGACTATGAGATTATGCAACTCCCGTTTACCGGAGGAACACTTTGTGTGCTACCAAACGTCACAACGTAACTAGGTGATTATAAAGGTGCTCTACAGGTGTCTCCGAAGGTACTTGTTGGGTTGGCGTATTTCGAGATTAGGATTTGTCACTCCGATTGTCAGAGAGGTATCTCTGGGCCCTCTCGGTAATGCACATCACTTAAGCCTTGCAAGCATTGCAACTAATGAGTTAGTTGCGGGATGATGTATTACAGAACGAGTAAAGAGACTTGCCAGTAACGAGATTGAACTAGGTATTAAGATACCGACGATCGAATCTTGGGCAAGTAACATACCGATGACAAAGGGAACAACGTATGTTGTTATGCGGTCTGACCGATAAAGATCTTCGTATAATATGTAGGAACTAATATGAGCATCCAGGTTCCGCTATTGGTTATTGACCAGAGACGTGTCTCGGTCATGTCTACATTGTTCTCGAACCCGTAGGGTCCGCACGCTTAACGTTACGATGACAGTTTCATTATGAGTTTATGTGTTTTGATGTACCTAAGGTTGTTCGGAGTCCTAGATGTGATCATGGACATGACGAGGGGTCTTGAAATGGTCGAGACATGAAGATTGATATATTGGAAGCCTGTGTTTGGACATTGGAAGTGTTCCGGGTGAAATCGGCATTTTACCGGAGTACCGGGAGGTTACCGGAACCCCCCGGTAACCTAATGGGCCGTAATGGGCCTAGTGGAGGAAGAGGAGAGGAGGACAAGGGGCAACCGCGCGCCCCTCCCCCCCAAGTCCGAATTGGAAAAGGAGGGGGGCGGTGCCCCCCCCCTTTCCTTTCCCCTCTCTCTCTCTCCTTCCCCCCCAAGTCCTAGTCCAACATGGAAAAGGGGGGAGTCCTACTCCTGGTAGGAGTAGGACTCCTCCTGGCGCGCCCCTTGCCTGTCCGCACCTCCTCCCCCTTGCTCCTTTATATACAGGGGCACGGGGGCACCCCATAGACACAACAATTGATCATTGATCTCTTAGCTGTGTGTGGTGCCCCCCTCCACCATAATCCTCGATAATATTGTAGCGGTGCTTAGGCGAAGCCCTGCGACGGTAGAACATCAAGATCGTCAGCACGATGAAGCCCTGCGACGGTAGAACATCAAGATCGTCACCACGCTGTCATGCTGACGGAACTCTTCCCCAACATTCTGCTGGATCGGAGTCCGGGGATCGTCATCGAGCTGAACGTGTGCTAGAACTCGGAGGTGCCGTAGTTTCCGTGCTTGATCGGTCGGGCCGTGAAGACGTACGACTACATTGTAACATCCCAAATTTTCAATTTGGAATGTTATACATAGATCATCATGCATATCATATTTTCTTGCATTTTGGTCGATCCTAGAAATTTCACGCAACTCAAGGACCCTCGGAGAGAGTTGGAGATTTCGTTATTTTCATATTCGAGTTTTCTCAAATTTTGAAAAGAGGATCATTTGATTTATTTATTTTATCTTCAATTATTTTCCGGTGTCAAAAATATAAGAGAGGGAATAATATGACTTTCCCAAATTTAGGAAAAATGAAGATTTAATAAATAGATAAAATTTTGGTTTCAGTGTTTTTTTGCATTTTATTCGGATAGGGAAAAATGCGCGTTTTCGAAAAATTGCATTTTAGGTCCGGAGTAAAGTTCATTTTGTTCGGCTCATTTTTAGGAGTCGGGGAAAATTTACTTTAGAATTTTTGGAGTTCATTTAGATTTTCTTTCTTTTGTTTTTCTGCGCACGTAACCGTTTAAAAAAAAGAGCAGCTCCCGCAGGCCAGCCGGGCCAAGGCCCAGCCAGCCACCGCCCTAGCCTCCCGTGCGCCAGGCGCCAGGCGCAGGAGCGCCAGGCCGCCGCCTCCCCTCGCTCAAGTCGAGTCCTAAAAGGACTCTGGCCGGTTAGCCCCTCCCCTTTCCTTTGTTTCGTTTTCCTTTTCCTACTCTATTTCTTGTCCCCTACCCCAAGTAATCCCCCCACCTATATAAATACCCCAACACCCCCTCCTCTAAACCCATCAAATCAAGCCCCAAGCCCTCCACCGCACCCCACCCCGTGCCCTACACCACCGCCGCGCCACCCCACACCCGCGCCGCCGCCCTTGTGCCCTAGCGCCGCCGCCGCACCTTGCCCACGCCGCTGGAGCCCCTCGCCGGAGACCTCGCCGGAGGTTGCCCCGCGTCTCTTTTCCTCGGATCTTTTTCTTCTAATCGTTCCGATTCTTTTCTTCTCTTCCGATTCGTTTTCTTTCCGGTTCTTCTCTAAACCGTTCCGGTTTTCTAGATCGGTTTTTCGTTTCGGTTTTCTTCTCCGAAACCCTAGATCGGATTCTTTTTCTTTTCCGATTTAGTTGCCTTTGGACCGTTCGCCGGACCGTTCGTCCTAACGAACGTGATCACCGGATTCTTCTAGGTTAACGAACGTCCGTTCGTTTAACCGTTCTTCTTCTCTTTCTGTCGGATTTATTCCGCGATCGCGATCTCAGATCCGATCTTCGTTCTAGTTTATCTTCTCGCTCGTTTATCGGAATCAGGTGATTCAAGCGCCTGGAGTTTCGTCTCGAAACCGCCATTCCGTCTAATCAACTTAAACAAGTTTTTGCTACTGTAAAATTTTGATCTAGTTTCAACTTGCTAGAACCGAGTTGTTTTCTTCCGCCGTTTGTTTTCTGTTTCTTTGTTCAGTTCTTTCTTTCTTTGCAACCGGAGTTCTTAAGTTGAACTTTCTGGTTCGATCTCTTGTTCGAGTTTTACCTGTGCATTAGATGAGTACTTATTGCATGCTTGTTGTTTGTCTGCGATAGATTACCCGGATTGTGCCGCTTGTTACTTCGAAACCCTAGGACTCGCGGATCATCAGCAAGGCAAGTAACACTTTGATCATACCTTTTCTACAACCCATGTTTTATTGCATTCGATCAATCCTCTCACATTGCATGATTAGGATCTAATTAAATTGTGGGATGGGAAGTAGATGAGGTAGTACCTATCACCTGTATTACTATGAAACCTTTGGGAGTTACTTCTACGTTTGCTTATTATGCCATGCTATGCTAGTAGACGTGGATTGGGTGAGTGATATCCATGACAGATGTGAGTTGATAATTTTAATGGTTTATCTAAGGTGGCAACTTAAACACACATCTGGGTGGATTGAGGCACCTGATGTCTATCAGGACTTGCCTGTTTTTTTTGGACCGCCACCCAGGCTCAAAGGGATCATAAGATAATTCATGCTAGAAACTTCCGTGTGCAGCCACATGCTACTATGGGCTCTGGCATAGTTGACTAAGTTGTGCGAACTCTTATGGGGTGGACTAGCAGATGTAGGGGTTATAGGTGGTATGGTCTACCCCACATGTAAGGTGCTAGCGCTTCTGAAAGACTATGTCTTGGTCATCCGTTTCTCAAACACCATGTAGTGCGAGAAAACAAATGGAGGCGATCAAGTCATGTGGGGAAACGTGCGCAAACCTCTGCAGAGTGTACAAACTAATCATGATTAGCCGTGTCCTCGGTTATGGACAACTTGAGTATCTAGTACTTGAATATCATTGTGAATCTCAACATGTTACTCTAATTAATGTTGTTGGGTTTTAATTGTTCACTTAATTGGGATCGGAATGCTGTCAACCATTCTCGATGTTTAACAACCACCATGATAGTTAAATAAATTTATTCCTTTACAGTAGGGGAAAACTGGCTTTACGCAAAACTGTAACCATAGAGCTTTCCACCAGCCATATATGCATATAGTATAGCAGTTTCATTCCATTACTCTCTATGTGTTACTTTGCCAGCATATTCCATGTGCTGACCCATTTTCGGGCTGCAACTTCTCATGTTGCTGACTTTTCAGACGACGAGTAAGGTGTTTTAGGTCGTGGTTCTATACTCAGTGATGCCGTTGGAGTTGATGGACCCATTTATCTTCCAAGTCTTCCGCTGTTATCGACACTAGATGGCCTTAAGCCATACTTATTGTAATAAGTTCTCTTTTGAGACAACAATGTAATAAGTGTGTGATTGCCACTCTGCTATAAATCCTTCGATGTACTGTGTGGTGTTAGCATTACTGATCCAGGGATGACACCTGAGCACAGAGCACTTGATCCATTCGGGTCGGGTCGCTACAGAGAATGGTATCAGAGCACACGCTGACTGTAGGACACGACCACTAAGTTAAAGCCATAGATCACCATTCTCTTCCCATTTTCTAACTCCTCATCTTTTCTACTCTTTTAGGATGACGCACGCGAAGATTAAGTACGCTCAACTGGATGAAGGCACACCATTTGGATTTCACCTGAAGAAAGTCACCAAGTACCTGAGCATTGGATTACCAAGCTTCACGGGAACCTTCAACGCCACTCTGCCTGAAGAGGAGCACTAGAAGATTCAAGCTCACGTTCCGGGAAGGACATTCGCGCCACTCACGAAGCCTATAGATAGTGTTTTCAATGCACCAACCTGGAGTCTGGGAAAGAGCATGGCAGCTCATATCACCATAGGACGGATTGGAGAAGTTTACCAAGAAGACCTCAAGGACACTATCTACCAGATTTGCGGACGCCGAGATGAACAATGGGAGTTAGTCAGCACCAAGAAGGATAGATCCATTGCATCATTCATCCAGGAGTTCAACCAGCACATTCGACGCCACGAGAACCAAATGTGCAATGATATGATAGAGTTGAAGAATACAAAGGCAAGGATAATCGAGCTAGAAGGAGAACTAAAGTCTACACACAAGGACTACATGGACGAGATCGTAGCTCTAGCAAGACACAATGGCGATCTTAAGCAGGAGATTGAAGAACTCAAGAGGAAGTTAGCATCCCAGGAGGACGACGAGTACGTCGCATGTCCGGACAACTACATCATCATCGATGACACCGATTCGGATCCAAGTGAACCCGACTTTGAAGACGAAGCTAGAGCAGATATCATGGAGTCTTCCACCGGTTCAAATTTCTAGATGACCACCAGATAGTAGTAGTATTTCCCCCATGTAAACATTATAGTCGAGCACTTTTGCGATAGTTTTAGATCGTTTGTAAGCCCTTGTTTGATTGACTGAAGTGATTTTGTGTGCATTTGCTCATGTGCATTGGGGTAGCGTTTTCCCTTTAGACCTCACTCTATTCTTAATTCTCGTCTTTTATAAACCCTCAGATGCCTCCAACCCAAGCCCTTAGGTCACCCATGTTAGTAAGCTCACCAGGAGCAGAGTTCATGGCTAGACGATGGTGTGATCGGTTACCATTAAGGATTGGTAACTATGTGTTTCCCTCAGACCTAATAGTATTGGAATCTCAAGGATTGGATGTGATATTAGGCATGGATTGGTTGTCGATGTATGGAGGAAACATCGATTGCGCTAGTAAGTCAATTTTGCTTACCACACCAGAAGGAAGAAGGATCAAGTATGTATCCCGGCATGTGCCAAACAGGACACAAGTAAACTGCCTAACAGGAGTTGCGCAGGAGGAAGTACCAGTGGTAAAGGATTTTCCTGATGTATTTCCTGAGGAATTGCCAGGCATGCCACCGGATAGAGACATTGAGTTTTTGATTGAGTTATTGCCAGGCACTGGGCCAATATCAAAGAGACCATATAGGATGCCAGCAAAGGATTTGGTGGAAATTAAGAATCAGATTAAGGAGTTATTGGATAAAGGTTACATTCGCCCAAGTTCTTCGCCTTGGGGATCACCCGTACTTCTAGTAGAAAAGAAGGATGGATCATTAAGGATGGTTGTAGATTATCGGGGATTGAATGAAGTAACCATCAAGAACAAGTACCCACTGCCAATGATCAACGATCTGTTTGATCGATTGCAAGGAGCTAAAGTGTTTTCCAAGATCGATTTGCGATCAGGGTACCATCAATTGAAGATTCGGGAGCAGGACATACCTAAGACAGCATTCACCACGAGATATGGACTGTATGAGTATACCGTTATGTCATTTGGATTGACTAACGCACCTGCCTATTTCATGAACCTGATGAACAAAGTTTTTATGGAGTTTTTGGATAAGTTCGTCATAGTGTTCATTGATGACATCCTGGTTTATTCAAAGAATGAAGAGGAGCATAAGGAACATTTGCGTTTGGTTTTGGAGAAACTAAGGGAACATCAGTTATACGCCAAATTCAGCAAATGTGAGTTTTGGTTGAAGGAAGTTGGATTCCTCGGACACGTTATATCCGGAGAAGGTATAGCAGTTGACCCCACAAAGGTTGAGACCATAACCGAATGGGAAGCACCAACAACAGTTGGAGAGATCCGGAGTTTTCTTGGACTCGCAGGATACTACCGGAGATTCATTGAGAACTTTTCAAAGATTGCAAAGCCTATGACTGAATTGTTGAAGAAGAATACTGAGTTCAAATGGGCTGAGGAGTGTGAGGCTAGTTTTCAGGAGTTGAAGAAACGCTTGGTTACCTCACCAGTATTGATTTTGCCAGATCAGACCAAGGATTATGAGGTGTATTGCGACGCTTCACGTCAAGGACTTGGAGCGGTGCTTATGCAGGAAGGAAGAGTTGTTTCATATGCTTCACGACAACTGAAACCTCATGAATTGAATTATGCTACGCATGATTTGGAGTTAGCAGCCGTAGTGCATGCATTGAAGACATGGAGACATTTCCTCATTGGAAATCATTGTGAGGTGTACACGGATCACAAGAGTTTGAAGTACATTTTCACGCAGAAGGAGTTGAACCTCAGACAGAGGAGATGGTTGGAGCTCATCAAGGATTATGACATGAGATTGCATTACCCTCCCGGAAAAGCTAATGTGGTAGCTGACGCATTGAGCCGTAAGAGCCATGTCAACACCCTAGTGACGGGAGAAGTACCAAAGGAGTTAGCAGAAAACCTTCGTGAGCTATGTTTGGAAATAGTTCCGAGAGGCTATGTAGCAGCATTGGAGATTCGGTCAACATTGATGGATAAGATCAGAGAAGCTCAGAAATCTGACAAGGAGATTGCTGCTATAAAAGAGAAATTGAGCGAAGGAAAAGCAAAGGGATTTCGTGAGGATGAGCACGATACCTTATGGTTTGAGGACCGTATTTATGTGCCCAATGACCCGGAGATCAGGAAGTTGATTTTGCAAGAGGCACATGATTCACCGTATTCGATTCACCCAGGGAATACCAAGATGTATTTGGATTTGAAGGAAACATTCTGGTGGACCGGAATGAAGAAGGATATTGCAGCATATGTAGCAGTTTGTGACGTATGTCAGAGAGTAAAGGCAGAGCATCAGAAGCCAGCAGGATTGTTACAACCATTGTCGATACCCGAACGGAAGTGGGATAAGATAGGCATGGATTTTATCACAGGACTACCCAGGACAAAATCAGGCTATGACTCGATATGGATAGTAGTTGATCGTTTGACGAAGGTAGCACATTTCATTCCAGTTAAGACCACTTACACCAGTGCTAAGTTGGCGAAGATATACATGACTAGGATTATTTGTTTGCATGGAGTTCCGAGGAGTATCGTATCAGATAGAGGAACCCAATTTACCTCAAAGTTTTGGAATCAATTGCATGAAACTTTAGGAACCAGACTAGAGTTCAGCACAGCTTTTCATCCGCAGACGGATGGACAGACTGAGAGAGTCAATCAGATTTTGGAAGATATGCTGAGAGCTTGTGCACTAGATTATGGATCTAGCTGGGACGATAACTTGCCGTATGCGGAGTTTTCTTATAACAACAGCTACCAAACCAGTTTGAAGATGGCACCTTTCGAAGCTTTATACGGAAGGAGGTGCAGGACACCGTTGTCATGGGACGAAGTTGGAGACCGTCAATTCTTTGGACCAGATTTGATTAAGGAGTCTGAACGGAAAGTTAAGTTGATTCGCGATAGGCTCAAGGTAGCCCAATCCAGGCAGAAGAGCTACGCAGATTCTAAACGCAAGGAGATAGTTTACGAAACCGGAGACAGAGTTTATCTTCGAGTATCCCCACTTCGAGCAGTTAAGCGCTTTGGAGTTAAGGGAAAATTAGCACCGCGTTTTGTTGGACCGTATAAGATCTTGCAACGTATGGGAGAAGTCGCTTATAAGTTGGAATTACCAGAGGGACTGTCAGGAGTTCATGATGTATTCCATGTTTCTCAGCTGAAGAAATGTCACGCCGAGATGGCGGAGGTACCGCTAAGAGATACCGTGCCACTTGAAGCGATTCAGCTGAATGATGACTTAACGTATGAGGAGAAGCCAGTCAAGATTCTCGATTATGCCAGCAGAGTTACCCGCAGCAAGGTTATCAAGTTTTGCAAAGTTCAGTGGAATCACCACTCAGAGGATGAAGCCACCTGGGAAAGAGAAGAAGATTTGCTTAAGGACCACCCTCACCTATTTTCTAGCCAACTCAAATCTCGAGGGCGAGATTCATCTTAAGGGGGGTAGGTTTGTAACATCCCAAATTTTCAATTTGGAATGTTATACATAGATCATCATGCATATCATATTTTCTTGCATTTTGGTCGATCCTAGAAATTTCACGCAACTCAAGGACCCTCGGAGAGAGTTGGAGATTTCGTTATTTTCATATTTGAGTTTTCTCAAATTTTGAAAAGAGGATCATTTAATTTATTTATTTTATCTTCAATTATTTTTCCGGTGTCAAAAATATAAGAGAGGGAATAATATGACTTTCCCAAATTTAGGAAAAATGAAGATTTAATAAATAGATCAAATTTTGGTTTCGGTGTTTTTTTGCATTTTATTCGGATAGGGAAAAATGCGCGTTTTCGAAAAATTGCATTTTAGGTCCGGAGTAAAGTTCATTTTGTTCGGCTCATTTTTAGGAGTCGGGGAAAATTTACTTTAGAATTTTTGGAGTTCGTTTAGATTTTCTTTCTTTTGTTTTTCTGCGCGCGTAACCGTTTAAAAAAAAGAGCAGCTCCCGCAGGCCAGCCGGGCCAAGGCCCAGCCAGCCACCGCCCCAGCCTCCCGTGCGCCAGGTGCCAAGCGCAGGAGCGCCAGGCCGCCGCCTCCCCTCGCTCAAGCCGAGTCCTAAAAGGACTCTGGCCGGTTAGCCCCTCCCCTTTCCTTTGTTTCGTTTTCCTTTTCCTACTCTATTTCTTGTCCCCTACCCCAAGTAACCCCCCCCCCACCTATATAAATACCCCAACACCCCCTCCTCTAAACCCATCAAATCAAGCCCCAAGCCCTCCACCGCACCCCACCCCGTGCCCTACACCGCCGCCGCGCCACCCCACACCCGCGCCGCCGCCCTTGTGCCCTAGCGCCGCCGCCGCACCTTGCCCACGCCGCCGCCGCACCTTGCCCACGCCGCCGGAGCCCCTCGCCGGAGACCTCGCCGGAGGTTGCCCCGCGTCTCTTTTCCTCGGATCGTTTTCTTCTAATCGTTCCGATTCTTTTCTTCTCTTCCGATTCGTTTTCTTTCCGGTTCTTCTCTAAACCGTTTCGGTTTTCTAGATCGGTTTTTCGTTTCGGTTTTCTTCTCCGAAACCCTAGATCGGATTCTTTTTCTTTTTCGATTTAGTTGCCTTTGGACCGTTCGTCCTAACGAACGTGATCACCGGATTCTTCTAGGTTAACGAACGTCCGTTCGTTTAACCGTTCTTCTTTTCTTTCTGTCGGATTTATTCCGCGATCGCGATCTTAGATCCGATCTTCGTTCTAGTTTATCTTCTCGCTCGTTTATCGGAATCAGGTGATTCAAGCGCCTGGAGTTTCGTCTCGAAACCGTCGTTCCATCTAATCAACTTAAACAAGTTTTTGCTACTGTAAAATTTTGATCTAGTTTCAACTTGCTAGAACCGAGTTGTTTTCTTCCGCCGTTTGTTTTCCGTTTCTTTGTTCAGTTCTTTCTTTCTTTGCAACCGGAGTTCTTAAGTTGAACTTTCTGGTTCGATCTCTTGTTCGAGTTTTACCTGTGCATTAGATGAGTACTTATTGCATGCTTGTTGTTTGTCTGCGATAGATTACCCGGATTGCGCCGCTTGTTACTTCGAAACCATAGGACTCACGGATCATCAGCAAGGCAAGTAACACTTTGATCATACCTTTTCTACAACCCATGTTTTATTGCATTATATCAATCCTCTCACATTGAATGATTAGGATCTAATTAAATTGTGGGATGGGAAGTAGATGAGGTAGTACCTATCACCTGTATTACTATGAAACCTTTGGGAGTTACTTCTACGTTTGCTTATTATGCCATGCTATGCTAGTAGACGTGGATTGGGTGAGTGATATCCATGACAGATGTGAGTTGATAATTTTAATGGTTTATCTAAGGTGGCAACTTAAACACACATCTGGGTGGATTGAGGCACCTGATGTCTATCAGGACTTGCCTGTTTTTTTTTGGACCGCCACCCAGGCTCAAAGGGATCATAAGATAATTCATGCTAGAAACTTCCGTGTGCAGCCACATGCTACTATGGGCTCTGGCATAGTTGACTAAGTTGTGCGAACTCTTACGGGGTGAACTAGCAGATGTAGGGGTTATAGGTGGTACGGTCTACCCCACATGTAAGGTGCTAGCGCTTCTGAAAGACTATGTCTCGGTCATCCGTTTCTCAAACACCATGTAGTGCGAGAAAACAAACGGAGGCGATCGAGTCATGTGGGGAAACGTGCGCAAACCTCTGCAGAGTGTACAAACTAATCATGATTAGCCGTGTCCCCGGTTATGGACAACTTGAGTATCTAGTACTTGAATATCATTGTGAATCTCAACATGTTACTCTAATTAATGTTGTTGGGTTTTAATTGTTCACTTAATTGGGATCGGAATGCTGTCAACCATTCTCGATGTTTAACAACCACCATGATAGTTAAATAAATTTATTCCTTTGCAGTAGGGAAAAACTGGCTTTACGCAAAACTGTAACCATAGAGCTTTCCACCAGCCATATATGCATATAGTATAGCTGTTTCATTCCATTACTCTCTATGTGTTACTTTGCCAGCATATTCCATGTGCTGACCCGTTTTCGGGCTGCAACTTCTCATGTTGCAGACTTTTCAGACGACGAGTAAGGTGTTTTAGGTCGTGGTTCTATACTCAATGATGTCGTTGGAGTTGATGGACCCATTTATCTTCCAAGTCTTCCGTTGTTATCGACACTAGATGGCCTTAAGCCATACTTATTGTAATAAGTTCTCTTTTGAGACAACGATGTAATAAGTGTGTGATTGCCACTCTGCTATAAATCCTTCGATGTACTGTGTGGTGTCAGCATTACTGATCCAGGGATGACACCTGAGCACAGAGCACTTGATCCATTCGGGTCGGGTCGCTACATACATCAACCACGTTGTGCTAACGCTTCCGCTTTCGGTCTACGAGGGTACGTAGACAACACTCTCCCCTCTCGTTGCTATGCATCACCATGATCTTGCGTGTGCGTAGGAAATTTTTTGAAATTACTATGTTCTGCAATAGAGAATTATGTCGATCACTATCTTATCTGGAAGATTAACTCCCACTCGATTCAAGCGATTGTAATACCCAGACAATCTGAGCACATGCTCACTGCTTGAGCTATTCTCCTCCATCTTTTTAGCTATAGAACTTGTTGGAGACTTCATATCTCTCAACTCGGGTATTTGCTTGAAATATTAACTTCAACTCCTGGAACATCTCATATGGTCCATGACATTCAAAACATCTTTGGAGTCCCGATTCTAAGCCGTTAAGCATGGTGCCCTAAAATATCAAGTAGTCATCATATTGAGCTAGCCAAACGTTCACAACGTCTGCCTCTACTCCTGCAATAGGTCTGTCACCTAGCGGTGCATCAAAGACATAATTCTTCTATGCAATAATGAGGATAATCCTTAGATCACGGATCCAATCCGCATCATTGCTACTAACATTTTTCAACATAATTTTTCTCTAGGAACACAATAAACTGGGAGCAACATCGCGAGATATTGATCTACAACATAGATATGCTAATACTACCAGGACTAAGTTCATGATAAATTAAAGTTCAATTAATCATATTACTTAAGAACTCCCACTTAGACAGACATCCCTCTAATCTTCTAAGTGATCACGTGATCCATATCAACTAAACCATGTTCGATCATCACGTGAGATGGAGTAGTTTCAATGGTGAACATCACTATGTTGATCATATCTACTATATGATTCACGCTCGACCTTTCAGTCTCCTTGTTCCGAGGCCATATCTGTTATATGCTAGGCTCGTCAAGTTTAACCTGAGTATTTCGCGTGTGCAACTGTTTTGTACCCGTTGTATTTGAACGTAGAGCCTATCACACCCGATCATCACGTGGTGTCTCAGCACGAAGAACTTTCACAACGGTGCATACTCAGGGAGAACACTTATACCTTGATAATTTAGTGAGAGATTATCTTATAAAGCTACCGCCGAACTAAGCAAAATAAGATGTATAAAAGATAAACATCACATGCAATCATAATATGTGACATGATATGGCCATCATCATCTTGTGCCTTTGATCTCCATCTCCAAAGCATCGTCATGATCTCCATCGTCACCGGCATGACACCATGATCTCCATCATCTTGATCTATATCAATGTGTCGTCACATGGTTGTCTCGCCAACAATTGCTCTTGCAACTATTGCTATCTCATAGCGATAAAGTAAAGCAATTATTTGGCGCTTGCATCTTATGCAATAGAGAGATAACCATAAGGCTTTTGCCAGTTGCCGATAACTTCAACAAAACATGATCATATCATACAACAACTTATATCTCATCACGTCTTGACCATATCACATCACAACATGCCCTGCAAAAACAAGTTAGACGTCCTCTACTTTGTTGTTGCAAGTTTTATGTGGCTGCTACGGGCTGAGCAAGAACCGTTCTTACCTACGCATCAAAACCACAACGATAGTTTGTCAAGTTGGTGTTGTTTTAACCTTCGCAAGGACCGGGCGTAGCCACACTCGGTTCAACTAAAGTTGGAGAAACTGACACCCGCCAGCTACCTGTGTGCAAAGCACGTCGGTAGAACCAGTCTCGCGTAAGCGTACGCGTAATGTCGGTCCGGGCCGCTTCATCCAACAATACCGCCGAACCAAAGTATGACATGCTGGTAAGCAGTATGACTTATATCGCCCACAACTCACTTGTGTTCTACTCGTGCATATGACATCTACGCATAAAACCTGGCTCGGATGCCACTGTTGGGGAACGTAGTAATTTCAAAAAAATTCCTACGCACACGCAAGATCATGGTGATGCATAGCAACGAGAGGGGAGAGTGTTGTCTACATACCCTCGTAG
Source organism: Triticum aestivum (assembly GCF_018294505.1). NCBI lineage: Eukaryota > Viridiplantae > Streptophyta > Magnoliopsida > Poales > Poaceae > Triticum > Triticum aestivum. The sequence goes on along the minus strand of NC_057800.1, from coordinate 653,731,478 downwards.
ACCGAAAGCAGAAGCGTTATCACAACACGGTTGATGTAGTCGTACGTCTTCATGATCTGACCGATCAAGTACCAAACGCACGACACCTCCGAGTTCTGCACACGTTCAACTCGATGACGCCCCTCGAACTCCGATCCAGCCGAGTGTTGAGGGAGAGTTTCGTCAGCACGACGGCGCGGTGAGGATGATGATGTTCTACCGACGCAGGGCTTCGCCTAAGCACCGCTACGATATGACCGAGGTGGATTATGGTGGAGGGGGCACCGCACACGTCTAAGAGATCAAAAGATCAATTGTTGTGTCTTTGGGGTGCCCCCTGCCCCCATATATAAAGGAGTGGAGGAGAGGGAGGGTCGGCCCTCTCTATGGAGCGCCCTAGGGGAGTCCTACTCCCACCGGGAGTAGGATTCCCCCTTTCCTAGTAGAACTAGGACCCTTCCAAGTAGTAGGAGTAGGAGGGAAGGAAAGGGAAGGGAAAAGGAGAAGGAAGGGGGCGCCCCCCTCCCTAGTCCAATTCGGACCAGCCCATGGGGAGGGGTGCGGCCACCCTTTGAGGCCTTTCTTTCCTTTCCCGTATGCCCCATTAAGGCCCAATACGAATTCTCGTAACTCCCCGGTACTCCCGAAAATGCCCGAATCACTCGGAACCTTTCCGATGTCCGAATATAGTCGTCCAACATATCGATCATTACGTCTCGACCATTTCGAGACTCCTTGTCATGTCCCCGATCTCATCCGGGACTCCGAACTCCTTCGGTACATCAAAACACATAAAATCATAATATAACCGTCATCGAACTTTAAGCGTGCGGACCCTACGGGTTCGAGAACTATGTAGACATGATCGAGACACGTCTCCGGTCAATAACCAATAGCGGAACCTGGATGCTCATATTGGCTCCTACATATTCTACGAAGATCTTTATCGGTCAAACCGCATAACAACATACGTTGTTCCCTTTGTCATCGGTATGTTACTTGCCCGAGATTCGATCGTCGGTATCTCAATACCTAGTTTAATCTCGTTACTGGCAAGTCTCTTTACTCGTTCTGTAACACATCATCCCGCAACTAACTCATTAGTTGCAATGCTTGCAAGGCTTATATTGATGTGCATTACCGAGTGGGCCTAGAGATACCTCTCCAACAATCGGAGTGACAAATCCTAATCTCGAAATACGCCAACCCAACAAGTACCTTCGGAGACACCTGTAGAGCACCTTTATAATCACCTAGTTACGTTGTGACTTTTGGTAGCACACAAAGTGTTCCTCCGGTAAACGGGAGTTGCATAATCTCATAGTCATAGGAACATGTATAAGTCATGAAGAAAGCAATAGCAACAAACTAAACGATCAAGTGATATGCTAACGGAATGGGTCAAGTCAATCACATCATTCTCTAATGATGTGATCCCGTTAATCAAATGACAACTCATGTCTATGGCTAGGAAACTTAACCATCTTTGATTCAATGAGCTAGTCAAGTAGAGGCATACTAGTGACATACTGTTTGTCTATGTATTCACACATGTATTATGTTTCCGGTTAATACAATTCTAGCATGAATAATAAACATTTATCATGATATAAGGAAATAAATAATAACTTTATTATTGCCGCTAGGGCATATTTCCTTCAGTCCCGACTATTGTCACTTCGGGGTTGCCGGACCATAACACATAATAGGTGACTATAGACTTGCAAGATAGGATCAAGAACTCTCATATATTGATGAAAACATAATAGGTTCATATCTGAAATCATTGCACTTGGGCCCTAGTGACAAGCATTAAGCATAGCAAAGTCATAGCAACATCAATCTCAGAACATAGTGGATACTAGGGATCAAACCCTAACAAAACTAACTCGATTACATGATAAATCTCATCCAACCCATCACCGTCCAGCAAGCCTACGATGGAATTACTCACGCACGGTGGTGAGCATCATGAAATTGGTGATGGAGGATGGTTGATGATGATGATGGTGACGGATTCCCCTCTCCAGAGCCCCGAACGGACTCCAGATCAGCCCTCCCGAGAGAGTTTAGAGCTTGGCGGCGGCTCCCTATCGTAAAACGCGATGAATCCTTCTCCCTGGTTGTTTTCTCCCCGAAAGTGAATATATGGAGTCGGGGTTGAGGTCGGTGGAGCATCAGGGGGGCCACGAGGCAGGGGGGCGCGCCCCCCACCCTCGTGGACAGGTGGAGGCCCCCCTGACATGGATCTTCCTTCCAGTATTTTTTATATATTCCAAAATAATTCTTCGTTGATTTTCAGGTCATTCCGAGAATTTTAATTTCTGCACAAAAATAACACCATGGCAATTCTGCTGAAAACAACGTCAGTCCGAGTTAGTTCCATTCAAATCATGCAAGTTAGAGTCCAAAACAAGGGCAAAAGTTTTTGGAAAAGTAGATACGACAGAGACGTATCAGTACCCTCTTAGACCGTAAGCGGAAGCGTTTGACAGCGCGGTTGATGTAGTCGAACTTCTTCTAGCTCCGACCGATCAAGTACCGAACGTACGACACCTCTGAGTTTTGCACACGTTCAGCTCGGTGACGTCCCTTGTCTTCTTGATCCAGCAAGGCGTTGTGGTAGTAGATGAGTTTCGTCAGCACGATGTCATGGTGATGGTGATGGTGAAGTGATCCTCGTAGGGCTTCGCCTAAGCACCGTGAGAATATGACCGGGGGTGTAAACTGTGGAGTGGGGTGCCGCACACGGCTAAAAATTGATGTTGTGTGTTCTAGGCGCCCCCCTCCCCATATATAGGTGGGAGGGGGAGAGGCTAGGAGGCTCCCAAGGGCTGGCCGCCGACCCCCTTGGGGCTTCCTTACCCTGCGCCCCTGCCATATTTGACGGAGGGGGGAGGAAAGAGGGGGGGAGAGAAGGAAGTGGGAATCCTAATCCACACTTGCCTTTCTCCCTTTCCCTTTCCTTCTCCATCCCTGGACGGCCCATATGTGGGGCGCACCAGACCCTTGTGGCTGGTGCGTTTCCCCACTTGGCCCATAAGGCCCATATCTTTTGCCAGGGTGCCCAGAACACCTTTCGATGAGCCGATATGTATCTGGTACCCTTTGGAACACTTCGGTGTCCGAATACTATTGTCCTATATATCAATCTTTACCTCTCGACCATTTCGAGACTCCTTGTCATGTCCGTGATCTCATCTAGGACTCCGAACAACATTCGGTCACCAAAATCACATAACTCATATAATACAATATCGTCATCGAATGTTACGCGTGCGGACCCACGGGTTCGAGAACTATGTAGACATGACCGAGATACCTCTCCGGTCAATAACCAATAGCGGAACCTGGATGATCATATTGGCTCCTACATATTCTACGAAGATCCTTATCGGTCGAACCGTTATGACAACATATGTTATTTCCTTTGTCCATCGGTATGTTACTTGCCCGAGATTCGATCGTCGGTATCTTCATACCTAGTTTAATATCGTTACCGGCAAGTCTCTTTACTCGTTCCATAATACATCACCTCGTGACTAACTCCTTAGTCGTTTGCTTGCAAGTTTATGATGTGTATTACCGAGAGGGCCCAAAGATACCTCTCCGATACTCAGAGTGACAAATCCTAATCTCGATCTATGCCAACTCAACAAACACCTTTGGAGATACCTGTAGAGCATCTTTATAATCACCCAGTTACGTTGTGACGTTTGATAGCACATAAGGTATTCCTCTGGTATCCGAGAGTTGCATAATCTCATAGTCGAAGGAATATATATTTGACATGAAGAAAGCAATAACAATAAAACTGAACGATCATAATGCTAAGCTAACGGATGGGTCTTGTCCATCACATCATTCTCCTAATGATGTGATTCCGTTATCAAATGACAACTCATGTCTATGGCTAGGAAACCTTAACCATCTTTGATCAATGAGCTAGTCAAGTAAAGGCTCACTAGGGACACGGTGTTTGTTTATGTATTCACACATGTATTTAAGTTTTCGATCAATACAATTCTAGCATGAATAATAAACCTTTATCATGAATAAGGAAATATAAAATAACAACTTTATTATTGCTTCTAGGGCATATTTCCTTCGACATCAACCTGTTGCTACTATTTAAGTCGACTCCTACATGCATTCATTGATAATCTCACCACTAGTTATCTTCCATGTATGTTACATATTATTGCACACAGTCCAACACAATAATCTGCGGGGTAAGGGTACCTCCTCGCGCTATCCATGTTGATAGCATGTACTATTCGTCCGCTCGTTCGCGATTTGCTGTTGGCGATTCTTGTGCAGAGAGATTGGGTGAGCGTGTACTTCCTCAGATACACCTGCCCCCACTACTTCGTTTCCTTCCCTACGAAGATGACTTCGCATCGACTCCCATGTCTACCTCCTCCATGCCTCCCCTACCACCACCACCGCTTAGACACATCGGCTCCTCCTCTACCATTCTCTCAATCTGGATCTAAGAAGGTGGTTGGCAGGGACGCCATCGACCTTAGGGCTGAGGGGTGGCGACCATCCCAGATCAGAGTCAGCTGGAGTGGCTCGAGGGAGACGTGGTCTGGATGGCGTTGCGGCATCCTCGCCATTCGGTATACGCGCAGCTGCGGCTCCTTGCCTTGGCAAGGTCTTCAAGGACGACAAGCTCGTTGAGTGTCTCCTCGACCGCTCCCCCAGCCCCACCTCCTCGAATTCGTATGTTCGTTCCCTTCCGTCCCGTGTCTCCCGTCTACTTCCGAGATTCGCATGCCATCTATTCGAGGATACGCCCATATGGACTGTTTGGTTTTGTTTCTTCTATCCAGGTTGCAGGAGTTCACGAGCTGGCACGACTGCTCTTCTACGACTTCCTAAAATTTTATTTCTTCTTTCCCTTTCCTTTCTTTTGTCTTCGCCTGATCGATGTTGTATTATTCATGTGCTGCCGAATTTGTTTTGCAAGTACTTAATCTTGCTATGGAATGAGGCATCACATTTTTGCCAGGCTAGGGTGTCCAGGTACCTACCTTAGGCCATGGTTTCTTTTACTAAGTTCTGTATAGATGTCTCTTACTTAGTTTGATGGTATGCACATATTGTTTGATGTCTCTTGGTTCAGGGTTGCTGTATTGGGCACACAAAAAACAAGGATGACGCATGGCACATTTCAGGTGTAAATCTATTTCATATATTGAAAGACATAGGTTGTTCCAGATAGAGTTGTATATTGGTGATGCCTTCTCATTGGTTTGCTGCATATGTAGTTACAGAGTGGGTCGCGCCTTTTCGTCAGGCATCCTCTGGTGCTTCCCACGGTGTCTCTCTCTGTTCTTATTGCTGCTGCACACAAACGACTGACCTTGCTCTGTTTTCTTTCTAGGTTCGACTTGTAGATAGGACACACATCATGGTTAGCTCTTTGGTCATCAACTGGTCCATGACCAAGGTATGTATTCACCACTGACTTCTCTCAGACATATGCATGCTCCTTGTAATCTAGGCATAACAGTTCTTCAGAAAAACTGTATGATCGATCCGCGAGGCGCCGCTGTTGCTATTAGACTAGCTGGAGATGTGGTCATCAACTAATGCAATGCGAGTATGTGATGATGATTTTGACATATGGATGTTGTTGTTCCAAGTTGAATTTCAAGATATTTGTGAGAGGAATTTCACACAAAATTGCTGCAGCTTAATTCACTATACTATTATTATTATTGCATCAGGGAAGGCGTGTATTAGTGTGGTGATAATATGTGTGCATTTCTTATTACCGTATATTTTCCAATCATTCACTACAAACGAGACTGATCAGAGCATTGATACTTATGTAGTAGAAAAGAAGGTCGGCGCTCACGCTCAGGAAGGACATCTCAAAGTCAGTGCAGGAAATGACCACCGCCGTGTTCTCAGCGGAAGGGACAGAGGGGCACAGAAGCTGCTGACATCCTCATCAGAATTTAGTTCCAAGGAGCTTAGTTACTTAATTACCTCCGCTCGTGTATCTTCATTTTCATGTCGTCGCTGGATTATTATTATTGTTACAGTTCAGTAGTAGTCATTCTAGCTTGGCACCGCTAAATTTTATTTGAAATGTAGAATATATTAAAACAAACACAACCGTATATAACTTCTTGTGCATCAGGGAGGCATGCTGTGGAAGCAAAAGGTTGCAGGTTTATGCTAAGTGAGGGAGATATGGTGAAAGCAGCGAAAGGGAAAGACTACAGATTGCTGGATTGGGAGTTTGGGACTTTGCCTGCAAAATGATTGTCGTCCTGAAAGGCTAGGAGTGGGCACTCCTCTGGGTTGCTCTTTGCTTACATAGGCAACAAAATATATTGCACTTCTGCTAATCACAGTTCATCTCTACATTCTCAGTAGGTACTTTAATTGAAGGGCTTTTCTCAATTGTGATAGGAATAACCTGATAGATTCAAAAAATATCTATCTATTTATGTGTAACACCATGGTTTTTGGCCCCTGCTTTTTCTTTCTGCTGCTTCAGTTGATCTTGTTGGTTCTTTGCTCTGGTTTTTCTCAGTCAACTCATCTGGACTTAACCAACATAAAGCTAAATAAAAACCTCTCTCACTAGCTATATCTCTCTATAGGATAGCCTCACTTGCACCCCTACCCCAAAACCCTAAGATCATATTCTTTTGAGATATATGCCCTAGAACACCTAAGTTATGAAGCAACCACCACTTTAGTGCTTAGGAAAATTTCTAGATAATTATCATAATTTCTTTGGATCAAATATACTTCAGAAAAGTCCCTTGCTCCACTAGGAACTTTTGCATTTGAGCCCCTCTTCCACTTTTGCATTCTGACCCCTTCTTTCAAGTTGTACAACAAGTAATAGCTAGAGGGGCCCATTTGTTCTGCAAATTTGCATACCCACTCACCCTAGTGACTAAACCAACCACACCAAATCTCACATCCTAACTCTAGTTCATTTGCACTTTGCAAACAACAAACACCTTTTGTCCAAAACCTTCTAGATGAACTTGTACTCACCTCACTGCACCAGCCCCCCAACTGCAGCCGCACACATGCCTATCTTAGCCCCCCTAGCTACTGGACATAGCCAGCAGTGGCAGAGCTTCAACGCGATTTGAGAGGGGGCTAAATGAGTCTTAAATAGAGTTGAGGGGCCTAATCTAGTGTATTCTATTAAAGTTTGTTCAAATATTATTAAATATTACTATGTGTTTATACGAAGAAATAAATTTGGTAAGGGGGCATTGCCCCCTTTGGCCCTCACTAAGCTCCGCCACTGATAGCCAGACGCGGTCAAAACCACCCAGGTATCAGCACCAGGTGGTGACCGTGAGGTTGGCATGCACACATCACGTGCTCTGTGAAGCGCTCGTGCCCTGCCCATGCAGCCGTAGCCCAACTGCGCGTCCCTGGCTCCTCTGCCACGCGCAGCCCCTCCCTCGCTCCCCAAGCCCCTCCCTACATCGAGGCGGGCATCGGCCGCCCTCATCCTTTCCTTCCCACAGCGGGCACATCGGTCCCCGTAGCACTCAAACTCCAGCGGACCGGTGATGGGGAAAGGAAGATTGGAAGGCTCCTGGGAGGACCGCATGATCCAACCCCAAAGGGTCCGAGCGCCCGATGCCCCGACGCAATGGACTCGCGTCAAACAGATCCCGCCGTCGGTCGGGCGTTGTTCTCCCAGGAGCTTTGGAGTGCAATGTGGACGACTATTGCCTCCTCCAACCCGCACGAGACGACAGACCAGTCGAGGGATCCGGACTAGTCAGAGTCAGGTTCGCTGCTCGCCATGCCGGAGAAGGCCGAAGATCGCCGGACGAGAGCTTGGGTGGAAGAGTGGAGTGGAAGGAAGTGGCTAGGGTTTGATCCGGGGAGTGGATGGGGACAAATACATGTGGGGTCCGATGGGCCAGCGTGAGCCGGAGCCAACGTGGTGGACGCGGCCGAGCCTTCCAATATTTGGGTTGGATATAAGGGGTGTCGGTCAACCGGGGCGTTTGAGGCTGGTTTGAAGCGCTCGTCTGGGCTCGGGCTTTTTGACCGGTCAGTGACCAGGCCGTCCGCCCGGATGTACAAGGTGGATGGCGGCGGCGAAGGAGGTGTACGACGTGGCGTTCGTCCTCTCCAACTCGTTTTTTTTTTTTTGCGGCAACCTCTCCAACTCGTTGATGGAGTACCACCTCCACGTCAAGAAGCCCGGTGATGATGATGAGTAGAGTTAGGTTTTTATTATGTTTTAAGCCAGTATGAACTGGCGCGAACTAGTAGTTAAAAAAATATAAATTATGCGGCATATGTTTATTGAATTTGTTTTTATATCGTAAACAAAATTCATAGTAGCGCGGTTTGCAAGATACTACTCCGTATATGCTAGAGATGCTGCAAGCTAAGCGAGTAGAGTAATTCTTTGCCGTCCTGGTCTGGAATCTGAACTGATGGATCGAGTCACGGCACACCGGCGCACGAGTCGTGCCTTAGTGACGGAGTCCGTACTGCCCCACAACCGGCCAGGAACCAAACTCCAAAAGTTCCAAAGCTGGTTGGGTCCGTAGGGCAGCGCTGCGAATGCAGACCGCAGCGGTGCAGCGACGGATCGGAATAGGATAGCGCACTGGAAGGATGCAGCTCGTGATGGACGTCGTGGACCACCACAACCACGGGTCAGATGTGATCATTCGATATTACATAATGCTCTCGCGTTGCGTCACGCATGCTATGGGGAAACTGCACGCCGATCCTATCTCAATCTGCCCCTCCTCTCCGTGTTCTGGCCACATCCATCTCGCCCTAGGTGGAAACTGCCCGCTAGATTTGGCGGCCATTATTGATCGTGCTTAGCCGTAAGGCCACTAGCTTCCCAGTGGAGTGTTCACCAATCAACACCGATCAAGATCGGCGCGCACTCCCATTTGCGTTAGGCACCACTGCATTTGCATAACTGCAACGTCTGCAGTACATCCGTGGCACGATCACCGCCGACCGGCCCACGAGCTCACGCCAGCTCGATTATGTATGCTACCAGGACCAAAAAGCCCACTACTTCACTTTGGGTATCCACTCGTCCCCCTGTATGAAGCTGGCGACGCTGTAGACGTCGACGCGCTCCTTGGGCACCTGGCTGCTCCACGCCACCCTGCCGCCTCCCCGCCCGCCGGCGCCAGGGCCGGCGCTATCATACTCCCCGTAGTAGAGCGTCTTGAGCGCGAAGTCGCCGCTCCATGGCATCCACCCCTCGGGCCGCACGATCTCAGCCATCGTGCACCCGACGAACACCGTGCGGGAGTACTCCTTCCATGGCCGGCCGAGGAACACGTGGTGCACGCCGGGCTTCTGCCGGTAGAAGGCCATGTACTCGTCGCTGCCGTTGACGCGGCAGCCCCGGAGCACGATCCCCGTGGGCTGCGCCGGGTCGGTGCGGCCCTGCGCCGTCAGCGCGTCCGTCTCGCCCTTCTCCGGCCGCAGCTGCCGGGGCAGCACGACGAGGTCGCTGTCGTGGAGCACGGCGGCCGAGTTGCCGAAGACGAAGTCCACCGTGCCGGCCACGCGGCAGCGGGTGTAGAACTGGCGCATGGCGTGCACGTACAGCGTGTCCTGGTGCCCCAGCAGCTCCACCGTGTCCAGCACCGTGCGGTCGCCCGTGGACCGGAACGCCACCGCCTGGTGCGCGTCCGGCCCCGCCGTGTTCGCGATCGTCAGGTCGCGCGCCATGAAGCCGTCCGCGAGCACGCCTGGAAATGAATGAAAAAGCGCAAAGTTACGACATGGTCGATCACTGTGCTGGTCGAGAAAACTCGCGGCCCGTGACATGTGGGTCGCAGATTCGCCTGACAAAGTTAAAATTGTGGACCGTGATGCGACTTTTTCTCTGTGATGAAAATGGCTCGCCGTCCGGACTGGAGTATTGTCGAAGCGTGTTTTTCTTCTTGCTTGATAGGGTTGCATAGAGCACGGGAAAGTTCAGTGTTTGTCTCACCTAGGACCCGTGGTCGGCGTCGGCACGTCGCATTGTCGCTTCCGCCATGGAAGATCGCCGCCGCCGGTCAAGTTAAAAATCTTAGAAATAGACTGGTCGTTGGTTTTGTTTCGGGTCGCTGAAATCATCCAAAGTGCATGTTTTTTTGAAGTCTCCAAAGTGCATGTTTTTTTGAAGTCTCCAAAGTGCATGGTTGGGTTGTCATTTGGGTACCTAGATCACCGCATATAGCTTTGTTTTTGGGGATTATTTTTGCCATTTGGCCAAATATTTCCTCCTTAATAATACTAGCTGATCCAAAAATATAATTTGCTAATAGCGTAACTGATTGTAACGCACAAAAGGTAGGAATTGATTGTCCAGATCAGAACAAACTTGACGGAAAGCGTTTTAGGTGCGGACAAAGAGCGATGGGGCGGCCGGTCGATCACGAGCGGCGTCTTTAACGCCACCGCATTCATTTCGTGGACGTAGTACGTGTACGATCGCAGTACAAACTATGCTGGCAAATCCATCGGTGTAGTACGTACGTATACGGTATACCCCCACATAAATACGTACAAATACGAAGGAGTAAGTGCGTGTGACGACGCGTGTACGCACCTACGGTGGCCGTGTTGAACGTGGACACGCCGGGCGTGTCCGCGTTGAGGTCGCCGGTGATGACCGTCTTCCCCATGCCGTCGCCGACCAGCACCAGGTTGGTCTTCTCCCACGGCACGCTCACCGTCTCCTTGTACACGCCTGCCTTCACGTACACCACGAACCTCTTGCCCCCGTTGTCCGGCGCGGCCGCCACCGCCTCCCGCACTGTCCTGTAGTCGCACCCGGCGCCGCACACCGTCGCGTCCGCGGGGAGCCCCTTGGGCACGCCGAGCGCGTCCACGTCGGCCCCCGACGCCGCGGGCGAAGGCCAGTACCCGTCGCGCTCCGTCTGCGGCGGCGCCCAGACGGACGTGTCGTCGCCGTACCGCTTCAGCGCGGCGAGCATGGAGATGTAGTTGCTGTTGACGGTGATGGTGTCGTTGAGGTACGCCATGGCATCGTAGATGGTCCGGGAGAAGTTGACGTACTTGTAGGCGGACCAGCAGTCGTAGAGGTGGAGGAGCGAGGCGGAGGCGGGCATGAGCGCCGACGGCGAGGGCGGCGGCTCGAGGCGGTGCGAGGAGAGGGAGAGGGCGGTGAGGCAGTTGGTGGCGGCGGTCGTGAGGTTGACGTTCTTGGAGGAGGCGAGGACGGAGCGCGCGGTGGAGACGGCCGGCGGGAGGCGGGCGCGGAGCGCGGAGAGCGTGGCGCCGAGGAGGTCGGAGGGGGAGGACGCGGCGGTGACGTTGGCGGCGGAGAGCGTGGCGACGCAGGCGGGCCGGAAGCGGGTGGCGTTGCAGGCGAGGAGGACGGGGAGCGGCGCCGCGTAGTTGGCCGCCGGAGGAGGCACCTTCCGGGGCGGCGGCGCCGGGGCTTTGTGGTGGTGGCGGGAGGAGAGGGCGAAGGGGAGGTGGAGGAGGAGGAGGAGGGCGAGGAGGCGGAGGGGAGGAGGCATTGCTGATGGTGGAATTGTGCGCAGTGGAGTGTGTGTGGATGGCCGGCGTTGTGGGGGTTTGGGGTTGGTTATATCGGCGAGAGAGAGAGAGAGAGAGGGCAGCGCGCTTGGTCAAGGCTTGGACTGGGTTGGGGAAGAAGGATCGAATTAATAGGGAAATATATTTTTTATGACCAATTATAAAGTCGTATTAAAGCTGCGACGTAGAGAGAATTAATGTACTGCAAAAAGAAATCAAGAAAGATCCCAAACAAATTGCATACTGGAAAGTGATTTAATCTGACGAGAGTTTATTTCTTTTTTATATGGATTTACTCATATTTGAAGTCTTTATCTAACACAGACGATAAATGTCACATGTGTGACACGAAACACTCTGACTAACGTTTTTCTACAACTAAAGTTGCCATAAGGGAAAAAAAAAACCAACCCCCCCCCCCCCTCCCTCTCAAAAAAAACTAAAACTTGTCATCCAAAAAGAAATTGTCATACTTGATAGCTAAACTTGCCATCCTCACGTCACTAAACTTGCCATAAAAAATGTTTGGAGTTGTCATGTGTCTGTGCTACACGTGTGTCACTTATCAGGGTCATTATCCATTATCTAATTATGTTGAGTTCATCCATCATTCTACCCCTCTCTCCATCTCCCTCTCGTTCATGTAAGTTGTGAGTGAGGTCAGCCTTGTGCTTGATTATGACCACCCTTCTTCCTTCCTCCTTCATTGACGTTGTCCACCGGAGAAGGATGAAAGGAGGGTGTGTCCGTGCATAGTGTTAGGATCCTTATTTTCATACTTCTCTTTATGAGGCGGTCAAATCCATATCTTCCCTGGTTCTTTCGCAACCTCCCCTCCCTCTCATCCATGGTGATTAACGTGAGGCGAAAGTTTGAATAAGCCCAATAGGTGACTCTTATGTTGGCACCTTTTGGTCAGAACCATGGCGACGTGTTTGCTTCGGTCGCCATAGTCCTCACAACCTCGCACCTTTTTTCTTTCTTTGAGAGTTTTTTCTTGGTGTCCGCCGGCTGCATTGGGGGCACTTCGATTCGCTCTCCGGGGACTCTCTGACTCGCGTAGTTGCAAGCGAGGAGGACTGGGAGCGGCGCCGCGTAGTTGGCCGTCGGAGGAGGCGCCTTTCGGGGCGGCGGCGCCGGGGCTTTGTGGTGGTGGCGGGAGGAGAGGGCGAAGGGGAGGTGGAGGAGGAGGAGGAGGGTGAGGATGCGAAGGGGAGGAGGCATTGCTGATGGTGGAATTGTGCCCAGTGGAGTGTGTGTGGATGGCCGGCGTTGCGGGGGTTTGGGGTTGGTTATATCGTCGAGAGAGAGGGAGGGGCAGCACGCTTGGTCAAGCCTTGGACTGGGCTGGGGAAGAAGAATCGAATTAATAGGGAAATATATTTTTTAATGACCAATTATAAAGTCGTACTCCCTCCGTCTCAAAATTCTTGTCTTAGATTCGTCTAGATACGGATGCATCTAATACTAGAACGTGACTTGATACATCTGTATTTAGACAAATTTAAAACAAGAATTTTGGGACTGAGGGAGTATTAAAGTTGAGTAGTAGCCAAGTAAGAACCATGCCAAAAAAAGCCAATTAAGAAAGATCTCAAAACAATTCTAGAAAGTGATTAAAAAATGAGACCATTCAAGACTAGCCCTTAGAGACATATTTTATATAAAAAAACTCTAAGCATCACAGGTCACTTCATAACTTGAACCCGGGCGGGCTAGATAGTTCCATGCTACACCATATTCTCATACTGGAAAGTGATTCGATCTGAGCGAGGGTTTATTTCATTTTGTATGGATATTCAAATAGGTATGAAGTTACTCATAATTGAAGTCTTTATCTAAATACATATTGAGTTCACCCTCATTCTTCCCCTCTCTTCATCTCCCTCTCGTTCATATAAGTTGTGAGTGAGGTCAGCCTTGTGCTTGGTTATGACCACCCTCCTTCATCGACGTTGTCTGCCGGAGAAGATTGGAAGGAGTGTGTGTGTCTGTGACTTCGTGATTTGTGTTAGGATCGTTTTCTTTGTGCTTCTCTTTATGAGGCGCTCAAATCCAGATCCTCTTTGGTTCTTCCTCAACCTCCTCTCCCTCTCATCCATGGCGATGAACGTGAGTTTGAAGTTTGAACCCCGCACCTTTTTTTCTTTTTGGGAGTTTTTTTTTCTTGGATCTTGGTGTGTGCGGGCGACTCTGGGGAGCACTTCGATTCGCTCTCCAGTGACGCTCCGACTCGGTTGAGAGGAATGGATGGAAGCGGATCTGGAAGTTACTCCCGCAATAACCACGTTAGCCATAATCTTCTTCATGGAAGGATGGCCCATCGCTTGTCCTCGGATCTTGGAGCCAGCATGGAGATGTGTAAAGAGCTTAGGAGTTGTGGAGAGATCATTTTTGCGGGTTGTGTCGGAGCTCCTCATCGATGTCGACCATGGATAATCTATGCACCTACTATGGTGATTGTTTGTCGGCTTCGTCACGATGCCTTCAATCTTTCTGGGCGAAAGATGGCCATATTTCTTTCTCCCGGGCCAGGAGCCAACGGGGAGGCAATAAAGCTTCTACTCGAAGTCCTGTTGGGAAACGTTGCATGGAGAAAAAATATATACACACACACGATGATCTATCCATGAAGATGCATAGCAACGAGGGGAAAGAGTGTGTCTACGTACCCTTGTAGACCGTAAGCGGAAGCGTTTCACAACGCGGTTGATGTAGTCGAACTTTCTTCGCGATCCAACCGATCGAGTACCGAACGTACAACACCTCCGCGTTTAGCACACGTTCAGCTCGGTGGAGTCCTTCGCCTTCTTGATCCAGCAAGAGGGCGAGATAGTGGATGAGTTCACGGCGGCGAGGTGACGGACGGTGATCGTGAAATGATCTCCGCAGGCCTTCGCCTAAGCATTACGAAAATATGACCGGTGGTGTAAACGGTGGAGGGGGACACCGCACACGGCTAAGATTCTGTTCTTGTGTGCTAGGCGCCCCCTCCCTCATATATATATATATATATATATAGGTGGGGGAGGAGGGAGCAGCCATGAGGGCGCCCCAAGTAGGCTGAATCCTACTTGGCGTTTCCTCCCAAGTGGCGCCCCCTGCCATGTTTAGGTGCGGGGGGAGGCAGGGAGGATGCCCCCCCCCCTTTCCTTTCTTTCATGAGAGGGAAAGGCAGGAGGGGCTAGCCCTCCTCTTTTTCCTTCCATAGGGTTGGCCGGCCAGGGAAAGGGGCGCACCAGCCCCCTGTGGGCTGGTCTGTCCCTCCCTTGGCCCATTAAGCCCATATACCTACTGGGGGGGGGGTCCGGAACCCCTTTCAGTGACCCGATGGCTACCTGGTGCATCCCAAAATCCTTTCGGTGTCCGAATATCATCGTCCTATATATCAATCTTTACCTCCCGACCATTCCTCGTCATGTCCGTGACCTTATCCGGGACTCCAAACAACATTCGGTCACCAAATCATATAATTCATGTAACACTATATCGTCAACGAACGTTAAGCGTGCAGACCCTACGGGTTTGAGAACTATGTAGACATGACCGAGACACCTTTCCGGTCAATAACCAATAGCGGAACCTGGATGCCCATATTGGCTCATACATATTCTACGAAGATCTTTATCGGTCGAACTGTTATGACAATATACATAATTCCCTTTGTCCATCATTATGTTACTTGCCCGAGATTCGATCATCGGTATCTCTCTACCTACTTCAATCTCATTACTGAAAATCTCTTTACTCGTACCGTAATACATCACCTCGTAACTAACTCCTTAGTCATTTGCTTGCAAGTTTATGATGTGTATTACTGACAGGGCCGAGAGATACCTCTCTGATACTCGGAGTGACAAATCATAATCTCGATCTATGCCAACTCAACAAACACATTTGGAGATACCTGTAGAGCATCTTTATGATCACCCAGTTACGTTGTGACGTTTGATACCACACAAGGTATTCCTCCGGTATCTAGGAGTTGCATAATCTCATAGTCCAAGGAATGTGTATTTGACATGAAGAAAGCAATAGCAATAAACTGAATGATCAATATGCTAAGCTAACAGATGGGTCTTGTCCATCGCATCATTCTCCTAGTGATGTGATCCCGTTATTAAATGACAACACATGTCCATGGTTAGGAAACCTTAACCATCTTTGATCAACGAGCTAGTCTAGTAAAAGCTTACTAGGGACATGGTATTTATTTATGTATTCACACATGTATTTAAATTTTCGATCAATATCATTCTAGCATGAATAATAAACATTTATCATGAATAAGGTAATATAAAATAACAACTTTATTGTTGCCTCTAGGGCATATTTTCTTCAAGTCCATGACCTGCTGCTGGTGCTGCTATGGAGGTCGTGGCGTATCAAGTTGTTTCGTCTTTGGCGACGTCGTGGTTGGTTTTGAGTGGAGGTGGATTTGAAACCAAACTACAATTTTCTACGTTGCTTGGGGGGTTTCTCCTTATAAAAGTTAGTGACTTTCGTGTATTTTTTGTTTTCTTATAGGTCTTGGTTGTAAGATGTACTGCTCCACCTCTTTGGTCCTTCTAGACCCTTCCCTATCCCAGAAAAAGGAATGTTTATCCGAAAATGGCAAACGGAGCCAGAGCTCCATGGAGGCATTTATTTGAAAACTTCAAAATTTGAACTTTTCAGGTTCAAAAATTCTGAAAATAAATACACATATACCTAGATACATAATGTACATGTGTGTAAATTTTCAGGTCGAAATACATTAAAATGTGAGTTACGCAAAAAAGACAAATTTGGGGCCTTTTAGCATATAAAGTCCATGATTTTGGTTTTTTTGTACAGCTTGCGATTCAACGTATTTCATCCTGAAATTTTTTATACATACACTTTACATCCTTGCATACATGTGAATTTTTTTCAGAATTTTTTGAAACTGAAATTTATGAATTTTGAATTATTCAAAATAAAAGGCTCCATGGAGCTCGGTCTCCAAAATGCCCTACTCATGTTTATCTATCTATATACTACTATAAAAATATCCAAAGGGAAGATCCAATTAAACTCGACCATCAAACTAAATCAACCAAACGACCTAAATTGCTTCAACAAATGAGTGCTCAACATATTTAGTGTGCAATTGATGTCAATACCAAATTTCAATGTTGGCACTAACCATGTACTCTCTTCGTTCCTTTATGTAAGGTGTATTTTACTTGTCACGGTGACCAAGGCACAAAATTATAGAGAATTTATAACGGAATTACCCATGGATAATTCGTTTGCTAACGACAAGTAAATCAGTTAGGCTAGGATATAAAGAGATACATGCAATCGGGGAAGAAATAATTTCCCTTTTTTAGAAAGAGAGATGCAGACAATCGGTACTTTTCTTTTTTCTGTAGGGCTAATTTTTTGAAGGAATTGAAAGAAATGCATCTTATGTTGTGAAATTTTATTAAAAAAATACACTTTATATAAAAGAACGAAAAAGTACGCAATTACCATGACCCTGCAAAACAAACATGTGATTACTAGCATATGTAATATGAGTTTGTAATTAATATCCTTCCTAATATCAGTATTAAATACAAGCTCGTAGTTAATATCCTACCTAAGAAATCTCAAGCATAATGTAAAATTTAAAGAACAGGAAAATGACAAAACATGATTTTAAGAATGATGAACGGTACGTGCACTGTTCACTCTTCACTGTGAAAAGTGGACAAATTTGTTTGTTTTTTTTGTGTAGATCTGCTCATAATGTATTTCACCGTCAAACTTTATACACATGCCCTGCTCGCTAAAGACCATATATTAAGTAGCATAAATACTTACAAAAGTACCTTTACAGAAATTCAAAAACACATTTAATTCTTGGTGGCGCCGAAGTCCTTTTTCCGTGTGCATCCAACGACAGAGTGCGCTTTGAGCAAAGTTTGCTTTTGTTCCACCCGTGCAATCTCCCCCAACCAACCTCATCCCCCGTTAGTGTCGCCGCCGGATTAAATCCCCCAGGCCACCACACTTTTTTCCTCGGAGGCAGCCACTAGGGTTTAGGTCCAGGGGCACTTGAAATCGCGGAACCGCACGGCAGCACGCTTTCCTCTTTGGGTTGCCTTTGCCTCTCGTTGATGGCAACTGGCATCATAGCAGCCGGTCAGGAAATACACGCATGGCAGGTAGGCATGCATACTATTGGTCTACTGCCCCTTGAATCATTTCATTTCATTTTCATTTTCATTATGGAGAACCAACAAACGTGGAGAAGAGAGGTCGGCGCCCAGCCGTCCTGAACCGTGGAAGTGGCCAGGCAGCAATGCAATTAGAAATGAGTTTCCCCGATTGCAAAATATCAGATTTTTTGCGCGTATAGCAGTTACAGAAGAGCAGGGGGAGTCTCTGGATGCGAAGAACTGCTTTGTTTAATGTGACGACGCATAAACAAATGACGGCAGACCGATTTCATGCGAGAGAGATGAATTTCCAAAATTGCATTCCATCGGTTTGTGCATGCAGGTTACAAACTGCCATGTTCTCTATGTCCAAAAAGACTAAAACGCAAAAGCAGATAACAGCCGAGCATCTATCTATATGACAGGGGATATGCAATTCTTACTGGAGCTAATCGAAGCAAGGATGAGGAATGGAGCAACTTGTACGCATACTGCTGTCTGCCGAGACTTAATGTCTTCGCTCCTTTTATCGGCACATAAAAATGCAAGAAGCAACATGAAACTCGACCAGAAAAACAAAAGGTTGAGTGTACAGTCAAATAGTCAGCCAGCCAGCTTTCGCCAACCTGCGGAATTGGAAATGAGGCAGCGCCAGGAGCCATTATTCAACTCCAAAATGAGCGAGCCATCAAGTTTAAGGACATAAATACTTGCAGAACTAAGTACTACTCCCTCTGTCCCAGAATATAAGAACGTTTTTGACACTATGCCAGTGTTAAAAACGTTCTTATATTTTGGGTCGGAGGGAGTACAAACTAAGTTCATGAAATACGAATTTCCGGAATCAGCTGAATTTTGGTTTCAGCTTTCTGTACCATATTCATTAGATCTACATTTTTTGTTCCAGATCTGAGGCTTATTCTGGATAACTTCGTAATGAGTTGCTTCAGTACTTGAGCATATATATGCTGAATTCATTCACACTGTACAGGTGAGTCTCAGTTATTGCACTCTATTCTATTTTGACCCTACACAATTGTAAAGCTCATGTTGACGGCACAGCTACCGAATACTCCTATATACAGCTATCTATGCATGGTTCAAGAAACTCCAGGTTCCTTGCAAGCAGAAACAAGATATCAGACAAACAATATTTTATTTATTCACTACAAGGTACTACTCCTTCCGTTCCAAAATAGATGACCCAACTTTGTATTAACTTTGTTATCCTAAATAACACCAGGAAAGAATGTTATCATAGATAAGAAACTCACCATCCGTCAAAAGGTGAGAAAATATTAGCTCATTCCAAGCATCTGGAACTCCGGGAAGACACCAGTGGCTACAATCAAGTATGGTAGAAGGATGACTCCAAATACCAATATGCGCATCACTCCTGAAGGCCCCCATCAAAGTCACATTCAGTATAGTGACAGGAACGCTCATGTTCGCAACAACATCAGCAAGTATATCCCTAAATTCACTCCTGTCAGCTCCTATGGCCTCGGTTGTAGGTCTTTCTGTTACTTCGCATACCTTTTGGTTCAAGCCACTGAAAATAAGAAGAAAAAACAATTACTGTATGTTTTTCAAATGATAACTTGGATGATGTCTGTACTCCACAATCATAGCGGGATTACACCTTCCGTTCAAAGGCTAGAATCATAATGAAGTAATAATGAGGAAAAATAAAATATATTAGGGAAAAGAATTCAGTGTATGTGTGAAACTCACCTCCAATGAGATGGCTCATATGTCCGGAAGAAGACACGTGTTCGTTTTAAATCCACTTTTTCCTTGACCCATGAAGCCCATGTTTCCAGTGCCATTTTGAAAGCAGAATTAACTGATGTTCCCAGTTTAAGCAAGCCTCCAGCCTCAAAATAACAACCCCTGTTGTAAAGACCAAACTAGAATCTCTAAGATTTATGAAAGAAAGGTTACTACTTGATAATTAACAACCCCCGCCAAAAAAATTCAAATTTGTTCAATAATAACAACAAATTCCAACACATACTAAGACCAGACAATGAAGTTTCTTTGGCATTTAAAATTTACTCCCTATTTTTGCCATGTTTGTAAGATTTTAACTCCAACAAATAGTAAATGCATGAAACTTAGCATCATCAAAACATACTCCCGTACTTGGCATCATTTTTTGCCAGTCATAGCAGGCTTATTATTTTTTGCCGCAGCCTTTACAATTGTGGCGATATCTTACAAACATTAAAAACAGGGCCTAATTTTTATACCAAAAAATGAAATAATCTGGTATGGATGCACGAAACCTAGCATCATCAAAACATACTCCCGTAGTGAGCAGTGCCTGACCAGCAACCTTCCTCAGGCGGGGCCTACAATTTATTAGTATCAGCCTCACTAAGTTGTGGCATAGGAACCTAACACCCTTTAATGTTGCTTTGACCTCAAGAAATAACAAGAAATGGTACGGAGTTAACTTTGCAGTACAATCCGGTAATTAGAAATGGTATGAAGTTAGCTTTGCAATAACACAATCCGGTGATTTGTTTTTGTCTATTTGTGACCCTCGGAAGTTTTGCTACAATCAGTCCTGGTCACTGATTCCTTCCAAAGGAACATTCTGGTGCCTGCTTGGCTTACACTGATATACACACACTATCAATTATTAAGGATTTTATTTTGATAACAGATAACTTAACCAAAATATACAAACAGATAATTGCAAAGGTTGGTTTGTCTGTAAGTCTAGCGTTTTTGTTTCGAGAACAGGTATACTAAACCAAAATATAAGATCAGATAATTGCAAATCAGCAAGATAGTGATTATAATCCAAAACAATTACCCACAAACAAAAGATGCTCAGGATTGAAGCAAGAACACTCACATGTCAAATAATTTGCTGGGAGTCCACCATTGTCCTGAATTGAAAATAAGCACGTCGGCGTTCGCCCATTTCCTGCTAAGATCATCCATCTTATCGAGCTTGAGAATCGCGCGGACCCTTTTTGTCACATGTAGAGGAGGAGCAGGGGTCTGCTGCACAAGGAACACCGATCGAAAGAACTCCACACTGAGGTTGAATGACTCAAACCTCACTCCTAAAAATCGGATCGTCTTCGAGATCTGGTTGCCATTCACCTCATAAACCTTCTTGGGATCGTCCACCCCTGTCATGAGCATGCAGATGAAGGACTCCCACTGTGTTCGGCTCATTGAATCCCCCACAAACACGACCCTCTTCCCTCTCAGCCACTCCAGCACGCTTCGGGCGCTGAAGCGCGGCATGTCGCACTGCCGCGGCTTCCACCGCCACTTGAGGTACTCGGTGTTCCTCCGGCCATTGGCGAGGCAGTTGAACCCCCTCTCCGCAAACGGGCACTCGGAGCTGTTGTACAGGGGGTACCTCTCGTCCCGCACCCAGCTGCCGTCGAACACGTTGCAGGAGTCCAGACTGTCGCCGGCGAACTCGGCGACCGCGCGGCCCTGGCCCTGGCCCAGGTACCGGGAAACATACAGGTACAGGCCGCAGGAGAGCACGAGCGCGGCGGAGGCCAGGCAAAGGGCCAGGGCGACGGTGCTCTCGAAAGACGGGCCGGACGGTGACCCCCACCACTTGCGGTGCGCGGCCGCCGCGGACGAGACCCGGGGGCTCCCTACGCCGCCCCTCGCTGTGAGCCGCGCCGACGTGCTCCGGCTGAAGCTCGCGGTCACCATCTCGCCACCGCGGCCGCCCCCCGATCTCCCATTCGGCAGCTACCCGGCCGCGATCTGCGAGCCGGCTCGAACCAGTTCACCGCGAAGCCAAGCTCGCAGCGTGCCTGTCCCAGTCCAGGAGCTCCGAGGAATCACACCAGATCCGATGTTTCCCGGTGCTTGATTCAGAGTTTTCCCGCACCAGGGGCCGGGATCGGGAACTCACCGGGTTCCGCCGACGGACTCCCCTCTCCGGCGATCGCCGGAGCGGACGACACGCTGAAAACCAGCTGGCGGCGAGGCGGTGAGTGACCTGACCTCGCGACCGGCGGCTGGGTGAGCTCTCGTCTCGCTCGGGGAAGCCAAGTTCGAACAGGAAGAGCCGAGGAAGGAGACGGCTGGGAAGGTGGGTGGGGGTGGGTGGATGGATGTTCCCTGTCATGCTGACCACGGACCTAACTTGCTGCCACGTTGGCTCCAGGATCGGCGGCCCCACATGGCAGCTGCCGCATGTCCCATGACGTGGCTTGCCCGGCGTGCGCGCGCGTGGTTTCACTTGTGCGCGGACTTGGCATCGGGCTGCGCGGGGAGAGGTGGGTGGAGGAGGACACGCCGGCATGGCGGCATGGGGTTTTGATTATCATCGGCAAGGCCAGAGACGGCCAAATGTTGCGTTGCCGGAGAGCGGCAAATCCATCTCCATCGACGTCGGTCACATAAGCATGCGACTCGGTCGGAGTTTTGCCGTCTTGCGGCCTCTTGTTCGTAAGGATAACTGGCGAGCGCTGAGAGGGGACGTTAAGCGGATCTTTTTCTTCTTTTACAATTTTATTACCTAGTACACGTAGGTGGGAGATGACAAATCCTGCCATTTTTTGCCGCAAAAATTCTCTTCTTCCGAGGAAATGCCATGCCTTATGAAGAAACTGCCAACTCATATCAAATGTCAACCTCTCCCAGCCAACGTTATATTGCGGTCCCTTTTTCTGGATTACGCATGTTGCGTATCATTCTACTGATAGAGCGTACAAGTTATATGATGACGGTTCTCGTATAGCATACGCTAGAAGACGCATACAAGAACACATTTCAGCTAAGAGAGAGGGGGTTGCTTAGCCCCAAGTAGCATGAAAATCAGAGTAGATGGATGTTGAGGCTTAGCCCTTTAGCACCCGCTTTCACCCAGGTGTGAACTTCCTCTTGTATGGTGTGAACTACTCCCTCCGTTCTGAATTACTTGTCTTGGATTTGTCTAGATACAGAGGTATCTAGCACTAAAATGAGTCTAGATACATCCGTATCTAGACAAATCCAAGACAAGTAATTCGGAACGGAGGGAGTAGGTGGGTATGCGATGGCATGGCACCGTCAAAGATACTGGGAGAGGATGGCGTGTCATACGATGCAAGATACGGCACAGCCGATGAGTAGGTGATGCATTGTCTCGTCTTCTTGGTCGTAGGGAACACATTCAGATGTGTGTGGCGGTCCATGACGGGCGAGGCGCGCCGAGTCCATTGTTTCCAAGTTAGTTGCAAGTGCAGCACTCTCGTGGTGTATACGTCGCTATCCATCCAGCATCAACGGATGGTGCCGGGCTGCGGCCTTAGAGAGATACAGAGGAGACTGCGCCATATGTCGACGTACTCCACTGTGGCCTCCGCGCCAAGGGCACCACGGATATCATGATCCATGCTTGTTGCAGGATGGCCGCGGGCAAGGCAGTGGCTCCTTCGCTAGCGTGATACGAGAGCAACTAGGGTGTGCACGATCTCCGAGATGGATGCCCTATTGAAAGTGTAACGAATCCTCGAGTAGTTTTGCTAATTAATAACAACATATATGTCATTGAACTAATGCCTATTCAAAGATAGATTTCAGGAAAATTCAATGTTGGCATGGCAAGGACATGTGGATGTGGCCCCCTCAAAATGCGAAGGAAGCACATTGGCAAAAGCTTCAAGACTCTTCATTAAAGCAATTCTGCCACTGGACCTTGAGGTGCGCCTGATACTACCTCCAACTCTCAGCTCACCAGGAAGAATTCGAAAAGTAGCATGTTCTAGTGTTATTCATCATATATTTGTTGTGAATCAACTATGACAAAACTGTGTGACAGTAAATACTTTCTGTCTAGAAAGCATAACTTTTGAATCAATTGCTCTTGGGGATGTAGCTCAAATGGTAGAATGTTCGCTTTGCATGCGAGAGGCATGGGGTTTGATCCCCCGCATCTCCATCTTTTGTCTCTATTTTTGCACTTTCTCAGAGGTATAGTCCTTTTTAGCGGTTCTCACTTCTCAGAGGTATTAGTCATCTCGTTCGTTTCAGGATTTTCTTTTTCGAAATTCGTCTTTACAATTTTACATTGGAAGCCCAGTGTGGATCATATTCGCTTCCTCTTTTCTTGTGGTCCATCTTTAATTGCGCATGAACTTTACCTTCAAAGCCCAATATGGACAATATTCGGGAGCTCCTATTCGGCGCTTCAGGCGCCACGGAAGTTCACCTTCGCCCACACGCCGGTGCTGGTGGGACGACTCATGTACATGATCGCATTTGACAAAAAAAGAGAAAAAAGTAATCGGAAAAAACAAAAAAAATCATGAATTCAAAAAAGTTCATGATTTTTGAAAAAATGATGAATTTGAAAAAAGTTGATCAATCTTAAAATAAGTTCATCGGATTTGAAATAAGTTCACTGATTTTGAAAAACAATCATCAAATTTGCAGAAAGTTCATAAAATTTTGAAAAAATGTTCATCCATTTTGAAAAAAAAAATCATCGAACTTGCGAGTACTTTCTATAAAATTCTTTGGTTTTAAAGAAAAGGTGTTGCTTGGTACGCGAGGCTTCGGAGTGCTTGGCGGGTGGTGGTACTTCTCCGGAGGGTGCAACGGGTGTCGGCCATCTTCGCTTAGTTGAGTTGTCGGCATCGACATTTGTTTCTTTTTTCTTTCTCTTCTTTTTCTTTTGGGCTCGTTTGTGCTGCGGCCGCAGCAAGCTCGTTGTATCGGTTGGTCGTTGCTTTATAATCTAAAGCGGGGGAGACTCTTTTTTGTCTAATCTCTCGTAACGAAGACCTTGCATTAGTTGTGGTGGACATGTTCACAAAGTATGCTCATTTCATTGCTCCAAAACGACATATTACAATGCATATAGTAGCTAAAGCATTTAGTGATCATGTGTTCAAAATAAGTTTGGCTCCATTTATTGTCACTTCCAGGGATCGGATTTTTACCAATCAATGTGGAAACATTTGTTCAAGAAATCAGCAGTTAAATTACACATGAGCACCTCTTTTTCGTCCACAATTTGATGGTCAGACAAAGAGAGTTAGTCAATGTTTTGAAAATTATATCAGGTACATGGATTTTGCACAACGAAAGAAATGGAACATTTGGTTATCTATGGCAAAGTGGTGGTATGATACAAGCTTTCACACATATCTTAAGGTGGTTCTGTTTTAGGCCTTATATGGTCACCCCTGCCCTCAGTGCTGAAATGAATCCGCTCACTGATCCAAGAGAACACCTCAAGTAGGACACTAATTTAGGGCCAGTTCTTTTCACGATATAATTTTGTAGAATTATGATTCTGGAAACTGCCCACAGAATCGTGTGCCCACATAATTGTCTGTCCAGTTCTTTTCTGTAATTCTAGCTTGTGATTGTTGTATGAGCTATCTGTTGAAATGCCTGAAATGCCCCTAGAGCATTTTCAATCGTAGAATCATAGTTATTCAAATTTTGACAGCATACTTTTATATAGCTAGCACCCCCTAATTTTGAATTCCCTAATTCCAGTTTTGGATAAACTGCTAGCATCCAACGGTATTTTTACAGAGAAGGAAGACAGAGAGGAGACAGAACAGAGAGGAGAGGAGACAAAGAGGAGAAAATCTCACTTGAGGCGATGGCGGCAGGCGGAGTCGGGCGAGGCAGTGTCGGGGGGCGGGGGGTCCAGGCGAGCCGGCGGGGCGGTGTCGGGTGTGTTGGGGAACATAGCATGCAATTTTAAAAAAATTTCTACGATCACACAAGATCTATCTAGGAGGTGCATAGCAATGAGAGGGGGAGAGTGTGTCTACGTACCCTCGTAGACCGAAAGCGAAAGCGTTAGGTTAACGCGGTTGATGTAGTCAAACGTCTTCGTGATCCAACCGATCAAGTACCGAACGTACGGCACCTCCGAGTTCAGCACACATTTAGCTTGATGACGTCCCTCGAACTCCTTATCCAGCAGAGGGTCGAGGTAGAGTTTCGTCAGCACGACGCCGTGGTAACGGTTGTAAGGGCATATTTATCCCTTAGTTGTTTTGGTGATTGATGACAATGTGTTTGTGGACTAATCGTGTGCACTGAGTATTTCAGACAAATCATGACTAGGCACAAGATGATTTCATGCCCCTCGAAGACTGTTGAAGATGGTGTTTCTCTACGTTTCTTTTCGGTGGATTTGAGTCATAGGAAAGTCGTACTATTAAGAGCGGGTCCGCATCGGAAAGGTTTGGGTGGAATCATAACGTACACGTCCCCTCCTTTCGCACCCCTTTCCTTTGGCTCTTTGGAGCATCCTCCGTTTAACCGTGTCTCTGCGAAATTAAGGATTTCTAGTGTTGCCGCTCTGAGGCTCGCGGTAGTACTGCTCTTTGGAGCGGTAGTACCGCGGGGCCTTACGGTAGTACCGGCCGTAGGCGCGGTAGTACCGTAGGTTCTCACGGTAGTACTGCTTCTTGGGAGCGGCGGTACCGTGGCCTCAGGCCAGGCTCAGCCGCTCCAGCGGTTGTAGGGGCGGATGTAATTTTTTACATCCGCGCCTTGCGCGGTACTACCGCCCCTTGGGTGCGGTAGTACTATGAGCCCTGGCCTGGCACAGCAACATGATCGGAAGTAGGGGCGGATGTAATTTTTTACATCCGTGCCCTACGCGGTAGTACCGCTCCTGGCTTGCGGTACTACCGTGTCGGATTTTTGCACAGATCCCAACTCAGTGGAAGTTGCTACGGATGTATTTTTGTATGTCTATGCCTTCCCGTATCTGGACTATCCCTGCCTTGCGATAGTACCGCAAGGGGGAGTGGTAGTACCACGCCAGCGGTTCTACCGCCCTCTGCTTCATCGCATTAGGGTTAGTTTGGTTCCTGCTGCATGGGCGGTAGTACCGCGGTGCCTCGTGGTAGTACCGTGTGCCCAAGCGGTAGTACCGCGTCCCCGATGAGGTAGTACCGTGCTTCGCAGGCTGAGTTGGTGGATAACGGTTGGATTTGTTCTTCCACTATATAAGGGGTGTCTTCTTCTCCGGGTTGACCACCTCTTCCACCTTTAAGCTCCATTGTTGCTGCAAGCTCCATTTTCGCCCGATCTCTCTCCCTAGCCGATCAAACTTGTTGATCTCCTAGGGATTGGTTGAGAAGGCCTAGATCTACACATCCACCAAGAGATATTTGATTCCCCCACTAATCCCTCGCGGATCTTGTTACTCTTGGGTGTTTGAGCACCCTAGATGGTTGAGGTCACCGTGGAGCCATATTCTAATGTGGTGAAGCTTCGCGGCGTCGTTGGGAGCATCCAATTAAGTTGTGGAGATATCCCCAACCTTGTTTGTAAAGGTCCGGTCGCCGCCTCCAAAGGCACCATGTTGGGGAACGCAGTAGTTTCAAAAAAATTCGTACGCACACGCAAGATCATGGTGATGCATATCAACGAGAGGGGAGAGTGTCGTCTACATACCCTCGTAGACCGTAAGCGGAAGCATTATGAGAACGCGGTTGATTTAGTCATACGTCTTCACGATCCGACCGATCCAAGTACAGAATGTACGACACCTCCGAGTTCAGCACACGTTCAGCTCGGTGACGTCCCACGAACTCGGATCCAACAGAGTTTCGAGGGAGAGTTCTGTCAGTGCGACGGCGTGATGACGGTGATGATGATGCCACCGGCGCAGGGCTTCGCCTAAGCACCGCTACGATATGACCGAGGTGGATTATGGTGGAGGGGGCACCGCACACGGCTAAAAGATCAACTGATCAACGTGTGTGTCTTGGGGTGCCCCCTGCCCCCGTATATAAAGGAGCAAGGGGGGAGGCTGGGCGACCGGCGTTAGCAAGGCGCGCTAGGAGGAGGAGTCCTCCTCCTAGTGGGAGTAGGACTCCCCTTTCCTAGTCCCACTAGGTGGGGGGAGGAAGGAGTGGGAGAGGGGAAAGGCAAGGGGGCGCCCCCCCCTTTCTTGTCCTATTCGGTCTCAAGGGGAGGGCGTGCGGCCCTGCCCTGGCCGGCCCCTCTCTCTCTCCATTAGGTCCCAACAAGGCCCATTAACCCCCGGGGGGTTCCGGTAACCCCCCCCCCCTGTTGGAAATATGCCCTAGAGGCAATAATAAAAGCATTATTATTATATTTCTTTGTTCATGATAATTGTCTTTATTCATGCTATAATTGTGTTATCCGGAAATCGTAATACATGTGTGAATAACAGACACCAACATGTCCCTAGTAAGCCTCTAGTTGACTAGCTCGTTGATCAATAGATAGTCATGGTTTCCTGGCTATGGACATTGGATGTCATTGATAACGGGATCACATCATTAGGATAATGATGTGATGGACAAGACCCAATCCTAAACATAGCACAAGATCGTATAGTTCGTTTGCTAGAGTTTTTGCAATGTCAAAGTATCTCTTCCTTCGACCATGAGATCGTATAACTCCTGGATACCGTAGGAGTGCTTTGGGTGTATCAAACGTCACAACGTAACTGGGTGACTATAAAGGTGCGCTACAGGTATCTCCGAAAGTATCTATTGTTTTATATGGATCGAGACTGGGATTTGTCACTCCGTATGACGGAGAGATATCACTGGGCCCACTCAGTAATGCATCATCATAATGAGCTCAAAGTGACCAAGTGTTTGGTCACGGGATCATGCATTACGGTACGAGTAAAGTGACTTGCCGGTAACAAGATTGAACGAGGTATTGGGATACCGACGATCGAATCTCGGGCAAGTAACATATCGATTGACAAAGGGAATTGCATACGGGGTTGATTAAATCCTCGACATCGTGGTTCATCCGATGAGATCATCGTGGAGCATGTGGGAGCCAACATGGGTATCCAGATCCCGCTGTTGGTTATTGACCGGAGAGCGATCTCGGTCATGTCTACATGTCTCCCGAACCCGTAGGGTCTACACACTTAAGGTTCAGTTACGCTAGGGTTGTAGGGATATGTATATGCAGTAACCCAAATGTTGTTCGGAGTCCCGGATGAGATCCCGGACGTCACGAGGAGTTCCGGAATGGTCCGGAGGTAAAGATTTATATATGGAAAGTCCTGTTTCGGGCATCGGGACAAGTTTCGGGGTTATCGGTATTGTATCGGGACCACCGGAGGGGTCCCGGGGGCCCACCGGGTGGGGCCACCCATCCCCGGGGGCCACATGGGCTGTAGGGGGTGCGCCTTGGCCTGCTTGGGCCAAGGGCACCAGCCCCACATAGGCCCATGCGCCTAGGGTTCAAGGGGGCAAGAGTCCTAGGAGGGTAAGGCACCTCCTAGGTGCCTTGGGGGGGAGGGAAACCCCCCTTGGCCGCCGCACCCCCTAGGAGATTGGATCTCCTAGGGCCGGCCACCCCCCCTTGGCACCCCTATATATAGTGGGGGAGAGGAGGGACTTCATACCTTGAGTCCTTGGCCTTTGGTTGCCTCCTTCTCCCTCCCCAACACCTCATCCATCTCCTTATTGCTTAGCGAAGCTCTGCCGGAGTACTGCAGCTCCATCAACACCACGCCGTCGTGCTGCTGCTGGTGCCATCTCCCTCAACCTCTCCTCCCTCCCTTGCTGGATCAAGAAGGAGGAGACGTGGCTGTTCCGTACGTGTGTTGAACGCGGAGGTGCCGTCCGTTCGGTGCTAGGATCTCCGGTGATTCGAATCACGTCGTGTTCGACTACATCATCCCCGTTCTTTGAACGCTTCCGCTCGCGATCTACAAGGTACGTAGATGCATCCAATGACTCATTGCTAGATGAACTCCTAGATGATCTTGGTGAAACGAGTAGGAAATTTTTTGTTTTCTGCAACGTTACCCAACACCTGCACCGACTAAAGAGGAAGTTAATGATAATGATCAAGATACTTCTGATCAAGCTCCTACTGAAATTCGAAGGTCCACGAGGACACGTTCCGCACCAGAGTGGTACGGCAACCCTGTCTTGGAAATCATGTTGTTAGACAATGGTGAACCTTCGAACTATGAAGAAGCGATGGCGGGTCCGGATTCCGACAAATGGCTAGAAGCCATGAAATCCGAGATAGGATCCATGTATGAAAACGAAGTATGGACTTTGACTGACTTGCCCGTAGAACGGCGAGCCATAGAAAATAAATGGATCTTTAAGAAGAAGACAGACGCGGATGGTAATGTGACCATCTATAAAGCTCGGCTTGTCGCTAAGGGTTATCGACAAGTTCAAGGGATTGACTATGATGAGACTTTCTCACCGGTAGCGAAGCTGAAGTCCGTTCGAATCATGTTAGCAATTGCCTCATTTTATGATTATGAAATTTGGCAAATGGACGTCAAAACGGCATTCCTTAATGGTTTCCTTAAGGAAGAATTGTATATGATGCAGCCGGAAGGTTTTGTCGATCCTAAAAATGCTGACAAGGTGTGCAAGCTCCAACGCTCGATTTATGGGCTGGTGCAAGCATCTCGGAGTTGGAACATTCGTTTTGATGAGATGATCAAAGCGTTTGGGTTTACACAGACTTATGGAGAAGCCTGTGTTTACAAGAAAGTGAGTGGGAGCTCTATAGCATTTCTCATACTATATGTAGATGACATACTTTTGATGGGAAATGATATAGAACTTTTGGACAGCATTAAGGCCTACTTGAATAAGAGTTTTTCAATGAAGGACCTTGGAGAAGCTGCTTATATATTAGGCATCAAGATCTATAGGGATAGATCAAGACGCCTCATAGGTCTTTCACAAAGCACATATCTTGATAAGATTTTGAAGAAGTTCAAAATGGATCAGTCCAAGAAAGGGTTCTTGCCTGTTTTGTAAGGTGTGAAATTGAGCTCAGCTCAATGTCCGACCACGGCAGCAGAGATAGAAGAGATGAGTGTCATCCCCTATGCCTCAGCCATAGGTTCTATTATGTATGCCATGTTGTGTACCAGACCTGATGTAAACCTTGCCGTAAGTTTGGTAGGAAGGTACCAAAGTAATCCCGGCAAGGAACACTGGACAGCAGTCAAGAATATCCTGAAGTACCTGAAAAGGACTAAGGAAATGTTTCTCGTTTATGGAGGTGACGAAGAGCTCGTCGTAAAAGGTTACGTCGACGCTAGCTTCGACACAGATCTGGATGACTCTAAGTCACAAACCGGATACGTGTATATTTTGAATGGTGGGGCAGTAAGCTGGTGCAGTTGCAAGCAGAGCGTCGTGGCGGGATCTACATGTGAAGCGGAGTACATGGCAGCCTCGGAGGCAGCACATGAAGCAATATGGGTGAAGGAGTTCATCACCGACCTAGGAGTCATACCCAATGCGTCGGGGCCGATCAAGCTCTTCTGTGACAACACTGGAGCTATTGCACTTGCCAAGGAGCCCAGGTTTCACAAGAAGACAAGGCACATCAAGCATCGCTTCAACTCCATCCGTGAAAATGTTCAAGATGGAGACATAGAGATTTGTAAAGTACATACGGACCTGAATATAGCAGATCCGTTGACTAAACCTCTCCCAAGAGCAAAACATGATCAACACCAGAATTCCATGGGTGTTCGATTCATCACAATGTAACTAGATTATTG
Organism: Triticum aestivum; assembly: GCF_018294505.1. Lineage (NCBI taxonomy): Eukaryota > Viridiplantae > Streptophyta > Magnoliopsida > Poales > Poaceae > Triticum > Triticum aestivum. The sequence goes on along the minus strand of NC_057800.1, from coordinate 653,700,287 downwards.
ACTCTAGTGCAAGTGGGAGACTGTTGGAAATATGCCCTAGAGGCAATAATAAAAGCATTATTATTATATTTCTTTGTTCATGATAATTGTCTTTATTCATGCTATAATTGTGTTATCCGGAAATCGTAATACATGTGTGAATAACAGACACCAACATGTCCCTAGTAAGCCTCTAGTTGACTAGCTCGTTGATCAATAGATAGTCATGGTTTCCTGGCTATGGACATTGGATGTCATTGATAACGGGATCACATCATTAGGATAATGATGTGATGGACAAGACCCAATCCTAAACATAGCACAAGATCGTATAGTTCGTTTGCTAGAGTTTTTGCAATGTCAAAGTATCTCTTCCTTCGACCATGAGATCGTATAACTCCTGGATACCGTAGGAGTGCTTTGGGTGTATCAAACGTCACAACGTAACTGGGTGACTATAAAGGTGCACTACAGGTATCTCCGAAAGTATCTATTGTTTTATATGGATCGAGACTGGGATTTGTCACTCCGTATGACGGAGAGATATCACTGGGCCCACTCAGTAATGCATCATCATAATGAGCTCAAAGTGACCAAGTGTTTGGTCACGGGATCATGCATTACGGTACGAGTAAAGTGACTTGCCGGTAACAAGATTGAACGAGGTATTGGGATACCGACGATCGAATCTCGGGCAAGTAACATATCGATTGACAAAGGGAATTGCATACGGGGTTGATTAAATCCTCGACATCGTGGTTCATCCGATGAGATCATCGTGGAGCATGTGGGAGCCAACATGGGTATCCAGATCCCGCTGTTGGTTATTGACCGGAGAGCGATCTCGGTCATGTCTACATGTCTCCCGAACCCGTAGGGTCTACACACTTAAGGTTCAGTTACGCTAGGGTTGTAGGGATATGTATATGCAGTAACCCGAATGTTGTTCGGAGTCCCGGATGAGATCCCGGACGTCACGAGGAGTTCCGGAATGGTCCGGAGGTAAAGATTTATATATGGGAAGTCCTGTTTCGGGCATCGGGACAAGTTTCGGGGTTATCGGTATTGTACCGGGACCACCGGAGGGGTCCCGGGGGCCCACCGGGTGGGGCCACCCATCCCCGGGGGCCACATGGGCTGTAGGGGGTGCGCCTTGGCCTGCTTGGGCCAAGGGCACCAGCCCCACATAGGCCCATGCGCCTAGGGTTTAAGGGGGAAAGAGTCCTAGGAGGGTAAGGCACCTCCTAGGTGCCTTGGGGGGGAGGGAAACCCCCCTTGGCCGCCGCACCCCCTAGGAGATTGGATCTCCTAGGGCCGGCCACCCCCCCTTGGCACCCCTATATATAGTGGGGGAGAGGAGGGACTTCATACCTTGAGTCCTTGGCCTTTGGTTGCCTCCTTCTCCCTCCCCAACACCTCCTCCACCTCCTTATTGCTTAGCGAAGCTCTGCCGGAGTACTGCAGCTCCATCAACACCACGCCGTCGTGCTGCTGCTGGTGCCATCTCCCTCAACCTCTCCTCCCTCCCTTGCTGGATCAAGAAGGAGGAGACGTGGCTGTTCCGTACGTGTGTTGAACGCGGAGGTGCCGTCCGTTCGGTGCTAGGATCTCCGGTGATTCGAATCACGTCGTGTTCGACTACATCATCCCCGTTCTTTGAACGCTTCCGCTCGCGATCTACAAGGTATGTAGATGCATCTATTCACTCGTTGCTAGATGAACTCCTAGATGATCTTGGTGAAACGAGTAGGAAAATTTTTATTTTCTGCAACGTTCACCAACAGTGGCATCATGAGCTAGGTCTATGCGTAGTTCTTCTTGCACGAGTAGAACACAATTGGTTGTGGGCGTAGATTTGTCAACTTTCTTGCCGCTACTAGTCTTATCTTGCTTCAGCGGTATTGTGGGATGAAGCGGCCCGGACCAACCTTACACGTACGCTTACGTGAGACCGGTTCCACCGACTAACATGCACAAGTTGCATAAGGTGGCTGGCGGGTGTCTGTCTCTCCCACTTTAGTTGAAGCGGATTCGATGAAAAGGGTCCTTATGAAGGGTAAATAGAAGTTGACAAATCACGTTGTGGTTTCACGTAGGTAAGAAAACGTTCTTGCTAGAACCCTACTTCAGCCACGTAAAACTTGCAAACAACAATTAGAGGACGTCTAACTTGTTTTTGCAGCAAGTGCTTTGTGATATGATATGGCCAAAGTTGTGATGAATGATGAATGATCTATATGTCATGTATGAGATGTTCATGCTATTGTAATAGGAATCACGACTTGCATGTCGATGAGTATGACAACCGGCAGGAGCCATAGGAGTTGTCTTTATTTTTTGTATGACCTGCGTGTCATTAAAGAACGCCATGTAAACTACTTTACTTTATTACTAAACGCGTTAGTCATAGAAGTAGAAGTAGTCGTTGGCGTGACAACTTCATGAAGACACGATGATGGAGATCATGATGATGGAGATCATGGTGTCATGCCGGTGACAAGATGATCATGGAGCCCCGAAGATGAAGATCAAAGGAGCTATATGATATTGGCCATATCATGTCACTACTTTATATAATTGCATGTGATGTTTATTATGTTTTATGCATCTTGTTTACTTAGAACGACGGTAGTAAATAAGATGATCCCTTACAAAATTTCAAGAAGTGTTCTCCCCTAACTGTGCACCGTTGCTACAGTTCGTCGTTTCGAAGCACCACGTGATGATCGGGTGTGATAGATTCTTACGTTCACATACAACGGGTGTAAGACAGTTTTACACAGCGAAAACACTTAGGGTTAACTTGACGAGCCTAGCATGTACAGACATGGCCTCGGAACACGGAGACCGAAAGGTCGAACACGAGTCGTATGGAAGATACGATCTACATGAGAATGTTCACCGACGATGACTAGTCCGTCTCACGTGATGATCGGACACGGCCTAGTCGACTCGGATCGTGTAACACTTAGATGACCAAAGGGATGTCAAATCTGAGTGGGAGTTCATTATAATTTGATTAGATGAACTTAATTATCATGAACTTAGTCTAAATTTTTACAATATGTCTTGTAGATCAAATGGCCAACGTAGTCCTCAACTTCAACGCGTTCCTAGAGAAAACCAAGCTGAAAGACGATGGCAGCAACTATACGGACTGGGTCCGGAACCTGAGGATCATCCTCATAGCTGCCAAGAAAGATTATGTCCTACAAGCACCGCTAGGTGATGCACCTGTTCTCCCTGCAGAACAAGACGTTATGAACGCTTGGCAGGCACGTTCTGATGACTACTCCCTCGTTCAGTGCGGCATGCTTTACAGCTTAGAGCCGGGGCTCCAAAAGCGTTTTGAGAGACATGGAGCATATGAGATGTTCGAAGAGCTGAAAATGGTTTTCCAAGCTCATGCCCGGGTCGAGAGATATGAAGTCTCTGACAAATTCTTCAGCTGTAAGATGGAGGAAAATAGTTCTGTCAGTGAGCACATACTCACTATGTCTGGGTTACATAACCGCTTGACTCAGCTGGGAGTTAATCTCCCGGATGATGCGGTCATTGACAGAATCCTCCAGTCGCTTCCACCGAGCTACAAGAGCTTTGTGATGAACTTCAATATGCAGGGGATGGAAAAGACCATTCCTGAAGTATTTGCTATGCTGAAATCAGCAGAGGTAGAAGTCAGAAAGGAACATCAAGTGTTGATGGTCAATAAAACCACTAAGTTCAAGAAGGGCAAGGGTAAAAAGAACTTCAAGAAGGACGGCAAGGTAGTTGCCGCGCCCAGCAAGCAAGCTGCCGGGAAGAAGCCAAAGAATGGACCCAAGCCCGAGACTGAGTGTTTTTATTGCAAGGAAAGTGGTCACTGGAAGCGGAACTGCCCCAAATACTTAGCGGACAAGAAGGCCGGCAAAACCAAAGGTATATTTGATATACATGTAATTGATGTGTACCTTACCAGTAATCGTAGTAACTCCTGGGTATTTGATACCGGTGCCGTTGCTCATATTTGTAACACACAACAGGAGCTGCGGAATAAACGGAGACTGGCGAAGGACGAGGTGACGATGCGCGTCGGGAATGGTTCCAAGGTCGATGTGATCGCCGTCGGCACGCTACCTCTACATTTACCTACGGGATTAGTTTTGAACCTCAATAATTGTTATTTTGTGCCAAGTTTGAGCATGAACATTGTATCAGGATCTCGTTTAATTCGAGATGGCTACTCATTTAAATCCGAGAATAATGGTTGTTCTATTTATATGAGAGATATGTTTTATGGTCATGCTCCGATGGTGAATGGTTTATTCTTTATGAATCTCGAGCGTAATGCTACACATATTCATAGTGTAAGTACCAAAAGATGTAAGATTGATAGTGATAGTCCCACATACTTGTGGCACTGCCGCCTCGGTCACATAGGTGTCAAACGCATGAAGAAGCTCCATGCTGATGGACTTTTAGAGTCTCTTGATTACGAATCATTTGACACGTGCGAACCATGCCTCATGGGTAAAATGACCAAGACTCCATTCTCAGGAACAATGGAGAGAGCAACCAACTTATTGGAAATCATACATACTGATGTGTGCGGTCCAATGAGTGTTGAGGCTCGCGGTGGCTATCGTTATGTTCTCACCCTCACTGATGACTTGAGTAGATATGGGTATGTCTACTTAATGAAACACAAGTCTGAGACCTTTGAAAAGTTCAAGGAATTTCAGAGTGAAGTTGAGAATCAACGTGACAGGAAAATCAAGTTTCTACGATCAGATCGTGGAGGAGAATACTTGAGTCACGAGTTTGGTACACACTTAAGAAAATGTGGAATAGTTTCACAACTCACGCCGCCTGGAACACCTCAGCGTAATGGTGTGTCCGAACGTCGTAATCGCACTCTATTAGATATGGTGCGATCTATGATGTCTCTTGCCGATTTACCACTATCTTTTTGGGGCTATGCTTTAGAGACTGCCGCATTCACTTTAAATAGGGCCCCGTCGAAATCCGTTGAGACGACACCGTATGAATTATGGTTTGGGAAGAAACCTAAGCTGTCATTTCTAAAAGTTTGGGGATGCGATGCTTATGTCAGGAAACTTCAACCTGAAAAGCTCGAACCCAAATCGGAAAAATGCGTCTTCATAGGATACCCTAAAGAAACTGTTGGGTATATCTTCTACCTCAGATCCGAAGGCAAGATCTTTGTTGCCAAGAATGGGTCCTTTCTGGAGAAAGAGTTTCTCTCGAAAGAAGTAAGTGGGAGGAAAGTAGAGCTTGATGAAGTATTACCTCTTGAACCGGAAAATGGCGCAACTCAAGAAAATGTTCCTGAGGTGCCTGCACCGACTAGAGAGGAAGTTAATGATAATGATCAAGATACTTCTGATCAAGCTCCTACTGAAATTCGAAGGTCCACGAGGACACGTTCCGCACCAGAGTGGTACGGCAACCCTGTCTTGGAAATCATGTTGTTAGACAACGGTGAACCTTCGAACTATGAAGAAGCGATGGCGGGTCCGGATTCCGACAAATGGCTAGAAGCCATGAAATCCGAGATAGGATCCATGTATGAAAACGAAGTATGGACTTTGACTGACTTGCCCGTAGAACGGCGAGCCATAGAAAATAAATGGATCTTTAAGAAGAAGACAGACGCGGATGGTAATGTGACCATCTATAAAGCTCGGCTTGTCGCTAAGGGTTATCGACAAGTTCAAGGGGTTGACTACGATGAGACTTTCTCACCGGTAGCGAAGCTGAAGTCCGTCCGAATCATGTTAGCAATTGCCGCATTTTATGATTATGAAATTTGGCAAATGGACGTCAAAACGGCATTCCTTAATGGTTTCCTTAAGGAAGAATTGTATATGATGCAGCCGGAAGGTTTTGTCGATCCTAAAAATGCTGACAAGGTGTGCAAGCTCCAACGCTCGATTTATGGGCTGGTGCAAGCATCTCGGAGTTGGAACATTCGTTTTGATGAGATGATCAAAGCGTTTGGGTTTACACAGACTTATGGAGAAGCCTGTGTTTACAAGAAAGTGAGTGGGAGCTCTATAGCATTTCTCATACTATATGTAGATGACATACTTTTGATGGGAAATGATATAGAACTTTTGGACAGCATTAAGGCCTACTTGAATAAGAGTTTTTCAATGAAGGACCTTGGAGAAGCTGCTTATATATTAGGCATCAAGATCTATAGGGATAGATCAAGACGCCTCATAGGTCTTTCACAAAGCACATATCTTGATAAGATTTTGAAGAAGTTCAAAATGGATCAGTCCAAGAAAGGGTTCTTGCCTGTTTTGCAAGGTGTGAAATTGAGCTCAGCTCAATGTCCGACCACGGCAGCAGAGATAGAAGAGATGAGTGTCATCCCCTATGCCTCAGCCATAGGTTCTATTATGTATGCCATGCTGTGTACCAGACCTGATGTAAACCTTGCCGTAAGTTTGGTAGGAAGGTACCAAAGTAATCCCGGCAAGGAACACTGGACAGCGGTCAAGAATATCCTGAAGTACCTGAAAAGGACTAAGGAAATGTTTCTCGTTTATGGAGGTGACGAAGAGCTCGTCGTAAAAGGTTACGTCGACGCTAGCTTCGACACAGATCTGGATGACTCTAAGTCACAAACCGGATACGTGTATATTTTGAATGGTGGGGCAGTAAGCTGGTGCAGTTGCAAGCAGAGCGTCGTGGCGGGATCTACATGTGAAGCGGAGTACATGGCAGCCTCGGAGGCAGCACATGAAGCAATATGGGTGAAGGAGTTCATCACCGACCTAGGAGTCATACCCAATGCGTCGGGGCCGATCAAGCTCTTCTGTGACAACACTGGAGCTATTGCACTTGCCAAGGAGCCCAGGTTTCACAAGAAGACAAGGCACATCAAGCGTCGCTTCAACTCCATCCGTGAAAATGTTCAAGATGGAGACATAGAGATTTGTAAAGTACATACGGACCTGAATGTAGCAGATCCGTTGACTAAACCTCTCCCAAGAGCAAAACATGATCAACACCAGAATTCCATGGGTGTTCGATTCATCACAATGTAACTAGATTATTGACTCTAGTGCAAGTGGGAGACTGTTGGAAATATGCCCTAGAGGCAATAATAAAAGCATTATTATTATATTTCTTTGTTCATGATAATTGTCTTTATTCATGCTATAATTGTGTTATCCGGAAATCGTAATACATGTGTGAATAACAGACACCAACATGTCCCTAGTAAGCCTCTAGTTGACTAGCTCGTTGATCAATAGATAGTCATGGTTTCCTGGCTATGGACATTGGATGTCATTGATAACGGGATCACATCATTAGGATAATGATGTGATGGACAAGACCCAATCCTAAACATAGCACAAGATCGTATAGTTCGTTTGCTAGAGTTTTTGCAATGTCAAAGTATCTCTTCCTTCGACCATGAGATCGTATAACTCCTGGATGCCGTAGGAGTGCTTTGGGTGTATCAAACGTCACAACGTAACTGGGTGACTATAAAGGTGCACTACAGGTATCTCCGAAAGTATCTATTGTTTTATATGGATCGAGACTGGGATTTGTCACTCCGTATGACGGAGAGATATCACTGGGCCCACTCAGTAATGCATCATCATAATGAGCTCAAAGTGACCAAGTGTTTGGTCACGGGATCATGCATTACGGTACGAGTAAAGTGACTTGCCGGTAACAAGATTGAACGAGGTATTGGGATACCGACGATCGAATCTCGGGCAAGTAACATATCGATTGACAAAGGGAATTGCATACGGGGTTGATTAAATCCTCGACATCGTGGTTCATCCGATGAGATCATCGTGGAGCATGTGGGAGCCAACATGGGTATCCAGATCCCGCTGTTGGTTATTGACCGGAGAGCGATCTCGGTCATGTCTACATGTCTCCCGAACCCGTAGGGTCTACACACTTAAGGTTCAGTTACGCTAGGGTTGTAGGGATATGTATATGCAGTAACCCGAATGTTGTTCGGAGTCCCGGATGAGATCCCGGACGTCACGAGGAGTTCCGGAATGGTCCGGAGGTAAAGATTTATATATGGGAAGTCCTGTTTCGGGCATCGGGACAAGTTTCGGGGTTATCGGTATTGTACCGGGACCACCGGAGGGGTCCCGGGGGCCCACCGGGTGGGGCCACCCATCCCCAGGGGCCACATGGGCTGTAGGGGGTGCGCCTTGGCCTGCTTGGGCCAAGGGCACCAGCCCCACATAGGCCCATGCGCCTAGGGTTTAAGGGGGAAAGAGTCCTAGGAGGGTAAGGCACCTCCTAGGTGCCTTGGGGGGGAGGGAAACCCCCCTTGGCCGCCGCACCCCCTAGGAGATTGGATCTCCTAGGGCCGGCCACCCCCCCTTGGCACCCCTATATATAGTGGGGGAGAGGAGGGACTTCATACCTTGAGTCCTTGGCCTTTGGTTGCCTCCTTCTCCCTCCCCAACACCTCCTTCACCTCCTTATTGCTTAGCGAAGCTCTGCCGGAGTACTGCAGCTCCATCAACGCCACGCCGTCGTGCTGCTGCTGGTGCCATCTCCCTCAACCTCTCCTCCCTCCCTTGCTGGATCAAGAAGGAGGAGACGTGGCTGTTCCGTACGTGTGTTGAACGCGGAGGTGCCGTCCGTTCGGTGCTAGGATCTCCGGTGATTCGAATCACGTCGTGTTCGACTACATCATCCCCGTTCTTTGAACGCTTCCGCTCGCGATCTACAAGGTATGTAGATGCATCTATTCACTCGTTGCTAGATGAACTCCTAGATGATCTTGGTGAAACGAGTAGGAAAAATTTTATTTTCTGCAACGTTCCCCGACACCCCCCCCCCCCCCGCACTCTGGTAAAATCCCGATTTCACCCGGAACCATTCCGATGTCCAAATGTAGGCTTCCAATATATCAATCTTTATGTCTCGGCCATTTCGAGACTCCTCGTCATGTCCGTGATCATATCCGGGACTCTGAACTACCTTTGGTACATCAAAACACATAAACTCATATTACCGATCGTCACAGAACTTTAAGCGTGCGGACCCTATGGGTTCGAGAACTATGTAGACATGACCGAGACTCGTCTCTGGTCAATAACCAATAGAGGAACCTGGATGCTCATATTGGTTCCTACATATTCTACGAAGATCTTTATCTGTCAAATCGCACAATAACATACGTTGTTCCCTTTGTCATCGGTATGTTACTTGCCCGAGATTCGATCATCGGTATCCTCATACCTAGTTCAATCTCGTTACCGTCAAGTCTCTTTACTCGTTCTATAATGCATCATTCCGCAACTAACTCATTAGTCACAATGCTTGCAAGGCTTATAGTGATGTGCATTACCGAGAGGGCCCAGAGATACCTCTTCGATAATCGGAGTGACAAATCCTAATCTCAATCTATGCCAACTCAACAAGTACCACCTTTATAATCACCCAATTATGTTGTGACGTTTGGTAGCACACAAAGTGTTACTCCGGTACTCGGGAGTTGCATAATCTCATAGTCATAGGAACATGTATAAGTCATGAAGAAAGCAATAGCAACAAACTAAACGATCATCGTGCTAAGCTAACGGATGGGTCAAGTCAATCACATCATTCTCTAATGATGTGATCCCGTTAATCAAATGACAACTCATGTCTATGGTTAGGAAACATAACCATCATTGATTCAACGAGCTAGTCAAGTAGAGGCAAACTAGTGACACTCTGTTTGTCTATGTATTCACACATGTACTATGTTTCTGGTTACAATTCTAGCATGAATAATAAACATTTATCATGATATAAGGAAATATAAGTAACAACTTTATTATTGCCTCTAGGGCATATTTCCTTCAGTATCCCACTTGCACTAGAGTCAATAATCTATATTACACAGTAATGATTCTAACACCCATGGAGTCCTGGTGCTGATCATGTTTTGCTCGTGAGAGAGGCTTAGTCAACGGGTCTGCAACATTCAGATCCGTATGTATTTTGCAAATCTCTATGTCTCCCTCCTTGACTTGATCGCGGATGGAATTGAAGCGTCTCTTAATGTGCTTGGTTCTTTTGTGAAATCTGGATTCCTTTGCCAAGGCAATTGCACCAGTATTGTCACAAAAGATTTTCATTGGACCCGATGCACTAGGTATGACACCTAGATCGGATATGAACTCCTTCATCCAGACTCCTTCATTTGCTGCTTTTGAAGCAGCTATGTACTCCGCTTCACACATAGATCCTGCCACGGCGCTTTGCTTAGAACTGCACCAACTGACAGCTCCACCGTTCAATAAAAATATGTATCCGGTTTGTGACTAAGAGTCATCCGGATCAGTGTCAAAGCTTGCATCGACGTAACCATTTATGACGAGCTCTTTGTCACCTCCATAAATGAGAAACATATCCTTAGTCCTTCTCGGGTATTTCAGGATGTTCTTGACCGTTTTCCAGTGATCCATTGCTGGATTACTTTGGTACCTCCCTGCTAAACTGATAGGAAGGCACACATCAGGTCTGGTACGCAACATTGCATACATGACAGAGCCTATGGCTGAAGTATAGGGAACATCTTTCATTTTCTCTCCATCTTCTGCAGTGGTCGAGCATTGAGTCTGACTCAACTTCACACCTTGTAACACAGGCAAGAACCCTTTCTTTGCTTGATCAATTTTGAACTTCTTCAAAACTTTATCAAGGTATGTGCTTTGTGAAAGTCCAATTAAGCGTCTTGATCTAACTCTATAGATTTTGATGCCCAATATATAAGCAGCTTCACCGAGGTCTTTCATTGAAAAACTCTTATTCAAGTATCCTTTTATGCTATCCAGAAATTCTATATCATTTCCAATCAATAATATGTCATCCACATATAATATTAGAAATTCTACAGAGCTCCCACTCACTTTCTTGTAAATACAGGCTTCTCCAAAAGTCTGTATAAAACCATATGCTTTGACCACACTATCAAAACATTTATTCCAACTCCGAGATGCTTGCACCAGTCCATAGATGGATCGCTGGAGTTTGCACACTTTGTTAGCACCCTTTGGATCGATAAAACCTTCAGGTTGCATCATATACAACTATTCTTCCAGAAATCCATTCAGGAATGCAGTCTTTACATCCATTTGCCAAATTTCATAATTATAAAATGCGGCAATTGCTAACATGATTCGGACGGACTTAAGCATCACTACGGGTGAGAAGGTCTCATCGTAGTCAACTCCTTGAACTTGTCGAAAACCTTTTGCAACAAGTCGAGCTTTGTAGACAGTAACATTACCATCAGCGTCAGTCTTCTACTTGAAGATCCATTTATTCTCGATGGCTGCCGATCATCGGGCAAGTCAACCAAAGTCCACACTTTGCTCTCATACTTGGATCCCATCTCAGATTTCATGGCCTCAAGCCATTTTACGGAATATGGGCTCATCGTCGCTTCCTCATAGTTCGTAGGTTCGTCATGGTCAAGTAACATGACTTCCAGAACAGGATTACCGTACCACTCTAGTGCGGATCTTACTCTGGTTGACCTATGAGGTTCGGTAGTAACTTGATCTGAAGTTACATGATCTTCATCATTAGCTTCCTCACTAATTGGTGTAGGAGTCACAGGAACAGATTTCTATGATGAACTACTTTCTAATAAGGGAGCAGGTACAATTACCTCATCAAGTTCTACTTTCCTCCCACCCACTTCTTTCGAGAGAAACTCCTTCTCTAGAAAGGATCCATTCTTAGCAACGAATGTCTTGCCTTCGGATCTATGATAGAAGGTGTACCCAACAGTCTCCTTTGGGTATCCTATGAAGACACATTTCTCCGATTTGGGTTCGAGCTTATCAGGTTGAAGTTTTTTCACATAAGCATCGCAACCCCAAACTTTAAGAAACGACAACTTTGATTTATTGCCAAACAACAGTTCATAAGGCGTCGTCTCAATGGATTTAGATGGTGCCCTATTTAACGTGAATGTTGCCGTCTCTAAAGCATAACCCCAAAACGATAGCAGTAAATCAATAAGAGACATCATAGATCGTACCATATCTAGTAAAGTACGATTACGACATTCAGACACACCATTACGCTGTGGTGTTTCGGGTGGCGTGAGTTGCGAAACTATTCCACATTGTTTCAAATGAAGACCAAACTCATAACTCAAATATTCTCCTCCACGATCAGATCGTAGAAACTTTATTTTCTTGTTATGATGATTTTCCACTTCACTCTGAAATTCTTTGAACTTTTCAAATGTTTCAGACTTATGTTTCATCAAGTAGATATACTCATATCTGCTTAAATCATCTGTGAAGGTGAAAAAATAACTATACCTGCCGCGAGCCTCAACATTCATCGGACCACACACATCAGTATGTATGATTTCCAACAAATCTGTTGCTCGCTCCATTGTTTCGGAGAATGGCGTTTTAGTCATCTTGCCCATGAGGCATGGTTCGCAAGTAAGTGATTCATAATCAAGTGATTCCAAAAGTCCATCAGAATGGAGTTTCTTCATTTGCTTTACACCAATATGACCTAAACGACAGTGCCACAAATAAGTTGCACTGTCATTATCAACTCTGCATCTTTTAGCTTTAATATTATGAATATGTGTATCACTACTATCAATATTCATAAAAAATAGACCACTCTTCAAGGGTGCATGACCATAAAAGATATTGCTCATATAAATAGAACAACCATTATTCTCAGATTTAAATGAATAACCGTCTCGCATCAAACAAGATCCAGATATAATGTTCATGCTCAACGCCGACACCAAATAACAATTAGTCAGGTCTAAAATTAATCCCGAAGGTAGATGTAGAGGTAGCGTGCCGACCGCGATCACATCGACTTTGGAACCATTTCCCACACGCATCGTCACCTCATCCTTAGCCAATATTCGCTTAATCCGTAGCCCCAATTACGAGTTGCAAATATTAGCAACAGAACCAGTATCAAATACCCAGGTGCTACTGCGAGCATTAGTAAGGTACACATCAATAACATGTATATCATATATACCTTTGTTCACCTTGCCATCCTTCTTATCCGCCAAATACTTGGGGCAGTTCCGCTTCCAGTGACCAGTCCCTTTGCAGTAAAAGCACTCAGTCTCAGGCTTAGGTCCAGACCTGGGCTTCTTCACTTGAGAAGCAACTTGCTTGCCATTCTTCTTGAAGTTCCCCTTCTTCCCTTTACCCTTTTTCTTGAAACTGGTGGTCTTGTTGACCATCAACACTTGATGCTCCTTCTTGATTCCTACCTCCACAGCCTTTAGCATTGCGAAGAGCTCTGGAATCGTCTTATCCATCCCTTGCATATTATAGTTCATCACAAAGCCCTTGTAGCTTGGTGGCAGTGATTGAAGATCTCTATCAATGACACTATCATCAGGAAGATTAACTCCCAGTTGAGTCAAGTGGTTGTGGTACCCAGACATTCTGAGTATATGTTCATTGACAAAACTATTCTCCTCCATATTGCAGCTGTAGAACTTATTGGAGACTTCATATCTCTCAATCCGGGCATTTCTTGAAATATTAACTTCAACTCCTGGAACATCTCATATGCTCCATGACGTTCAAAACTTTGTTGAAGTCCCGGTTCTAAGCCGTAAAGCATGACACACTGAACTATCGAGTAGTCATCAGCTTTGCTCTACCAGATGTTCATAACATCCGGCGTTGCCAGGTTTGGCACCTAGCGGTGCTTCCAGGACGTAATTCTTCCGTGCAGCAATGAGGATAATCCTCAAGTTACAGACCCAGTCCGTGTAATTGCTACCATCATCTTTCAAATTTACTTTCTCAAGGAACACATTAAAATTCAACGGAACAACAGCACGGGCCATCTATCTACAACAACATAGACATGTAAAATACTATCAGGTACTAAGTTCATGATAAATTAAAGTTCAATTAATCATATTACTTAAGAACTCCCACTTAGACAGACATCCCTCTAATCATCTAAGTGATCACATGATCCATATCAACTAAACCATGTCTGATCATCACGTGAGATGGAGTAGTTTTCAATGGTGAACATCACTATGTTGATCATATCTACTATATGATTCACGCTCGACCTTTCGGTCTCAGTGTTCCGAGGCCATATATGCATATGCTAGGCTCGTCAAGTTTAACCCGAGTATTCTGCGTGTGCAAAACTGGCTTACACCCGTTGTATGTGAACGTAGAGCTTATCACACCTGATCATCACGTGGTGTCTCAGCACGATAAACTTTCGCAACGGTGCATACTTAGGGAGAACACTTATACCTTGAAATTTAGTGAGAGATCATCTTATAATGCTGCCGTCGATCTAAGCAAAATAAGATGCATAAAATATAACCATCACATGCAATCAATATAAGTGATATGATATGGCCATCATCATCTTGTGCCTGTGATCTCCATCTCCAAAGCATCGCCGTGATCACCATCATCACCGGCTTGACACCTTGATCTCCATCGAAGCATCATTGTCGTCACGCCAACTATTGCCTCCATGACTATCACTATCACTTAGTGATAAAGTAAAGCAATTACATGGCGATTGCATTTCATACAATAAAGCGACAACCATATGGCTCCTTCCAGTTGCCGATAACTGTGTTACAAAACATGATCATCTCATACAATAAAATTTAGCATCATGTCTTGACCATATCACATCACAACATGCCTTGAAAAAACAAGTTAGACGTCATCTACTTTGTTGTTGCAAGTTTTACGTGGCTGATATGGGCTAAGCAAGAACCGTTCTTACCTACGCATCAAAAACCACAACTGCTTCATCCAACAATGCCGCTGAATCAAGAATCAACTAGTGACGACAAGCAATATGTATATACCCACGCCCACAACTCCTTTGTGTTCTACTCGTGCATATAACATCTACGCATAAACCTGGCTTGGGTGCCATTGTTGGGGAACGCAGTAATTTCAAAAAAAATCCTATGCACAGGGAAGATCATGGTGATGCATAGCAATGAGAGGGGAGAGTGTCATCCATGTACCCTCATAGTCCGTAAGCGGAAGCGTTATGAGAACGCGGTTGATGTAGCTGTACGTCTTCACGATCCGACCGATCCAAGTACCGAATGTACGGCACCTCCGAGTTCAGCACACGTTCAGCTCGGTGACATCCCACGAACTCCAATCTAGCAGAGCTTCGAGGGATAGTTTTGTCAGCACGATGGCATGATGACAGTGATGATGATGCTACCGATGCAGGGCTTTGCCTAAGCACCGCTACGATATGACCGAGGTGGATTATGGTGGAGGGGGCACCGCACACGGCTAAAAGATCAACTGATCAACTTGTGTGTCTTGGGGTGCCCCCTGCCCTCGTATATAAAGGAGCAAGGGGGGAGGCCGGCCGACCCTAGCAAGGCGCGCCAGGAGGAGGAGTCCTCCACCTAGTGGGAGTAGGACTCCCCTTTCCTATTCTCACTAGAAGGGGGAAGGAAGGAGTAGGAGAGGGGAAAGGCAAGGGGGGCGCCGCCCCCCTTCCTTGTCCTATTCGGACTCAAGGGGAGGGGTGCGCGACCCTGCCCTGGCCGCCCCCCTCTCTCTATTAGGGCCCAACAAGGCCCATTAACCCCTCGGGGGGTTCCGGTAACACCCCCCGGCACTCCGGTAAAATCCCAATTTCACCCGGAACCATTCCGATGTCCAAATATAGGCTTCCAATATATCAATCTTTATGTCTCGACCATTTCGAGACTCCTCGTCATGTCCGTGATCATATCCGGGACTCCAAACTACCTTCAGTACATCAAAACACATAAACTCATATTATCGATCATCACCGAACTTTAAGCGTGCGGACCCTACGGGTTCGAGAACTATGTAGACATGACCGATACTCGTCTTCGGTCAATAACCAATAGCGGAACCTGGATGCTCATATTGGTTCCTACATATTCTACGAAGATCTTTATCGGTCAAACTGCATAACAACATACATTGTTCCCTTTGTCATTAGTATGTTACTTGCCCGAGATTCGATCGTCGGTATCCTCATACCTAGTTCAATCTCGTTACCGGCAAGTCTCTTTACTCGTTCTGTAATGCATCATTCGACAACTAACTTATTAGTCACAATGCTTGCAAGGCTTATAGTGATGTGCATTACCGAGAGGGCCCAGAGATACCTCTCCGACAATCAGAGTGACAAATCCTAATCTCGATCTATGCCAACTCAACAAGTACCATCGGAGACACCTGTGGAGCACCTTTATAATCACCCAGTTACGTTGTGACGTTTGGTAGAACACAAAGTGTTCCTCCGGTACTCGGGAGTTGCATAATCTCATAGTCATAGGAACATGTATAAGTCATGAAGAAAGCAATAGCAACAAACTAAACGACCATCATGCTAAGCTAACGGATGGGTCAAGTCAATCACATCATTCTCTAATGATGTGATACCGCTTATCAAATGACAACTCTTTGTCCATGGCTAGGAAACTTAACCATCTTTGATTAACGAGCTAGGAAAGTAGAGGCATACTAGTGACACTATGTTTGTCTATGTATTCACACATGTGCTAAGTTTCTGGTTAATAAAATTCTAGCATGAATAATAAACATTTACCATGATATAAGGAAATATAAATAACAACTTTATTATTGCCTCTAGGGCATATTTCCTTCACACCAATAGTGGAATCACGACATCTCGCATTATGTGAGTGCATGAGGAGAATACGGTGGCCCTAGTGGCTTCTTGGGGAGCATTGTGCCTCCACACCGCTCCAACGGGGACGTACTTCCCTTCAAAAGGAAGGAACTTTGGTAACACATCCTCGTCTTCACCGGCTCCACTCTTGGTTATCTTGTGCCTTTACTTGTGCAAGCTTATTTGTATTATATCCCTTGCTTGCTTGTGTTCTTGTTGTTGTTGCATCATATAGGTTTCTCACCTAGTTGCATATCTAGACAACCTACTTCGATGCAAAGTTTAAATTGGTAAAGAAAAGCTAAAAATTGTTAGTTGCCTATTCACCCCCCCTCTCTAGTCAACTATATCGATCCTTTCAATTGGTATCAGAGCCTCATCTCTTTATTAAGGACTTTACCATGCGAAGAGTATGGTTGACACCATAGACGGTGAGGAGGAGCACTCCGGTGCGAATCCATTCTCATCTACGGCCGATGGTGGAACCACGGTCTCTCATGAGGAATTCAATGTGGCTTTTGGACACATTGAAAACCTCCATGACGACCGAGGTTGAAAGCATGTTTAATAAATTCTTAGAAGGGCTTAAACTTTCTACCGCACCTATGAAAGTGGGTGATTCCACTAACAAGGTGACGGATGCTAACTCTGACAAGGGGGAAGCTACTAGTGAAAAGGCTCCTTCTTCTAGTGGTAAAATTGGCAACAACATCTTTGCCCATGTGGAACCTCCACTTACTTATGGTGGACCAATTCCTTCAACTCACTTGAATCATGCCAGTCCTCCCCCTAAGATTGTGAAAAATGAGGACTTTGATTCTTGGGTTTATCGCTTTAAGCGTTATTTGAACCATGTTAATACTAACCTTTGGAGAATCATTGAAGAAGGTTTTTATCCGCATGACCGAAGCAACTTCATCCCTAAAGAAGCCACGGATAACCAATTCAATGAGAATGCTCTCTTCATCATCCAAGATGCAATTCCACCCGAAGATCTCACTCATCTCCGGCCCTTCATCGTGGCCAAGGATGCATGGCACCATGTTGTTTCCCTCTACAAGGGAAGCGCAAGCATTCAACGCTCCAACTATGAAGTGGTGCAAGATGAAGCTGATGAGTTCGCAATGAAAGAAGATGAAGAACCTCGTGATCTTTATCGGAGATTAACTACTCTCGCGGTCTCACTCCGAGATCATGGGAGCAAGAATACGAATGACAATTGGATCAAACGAAAATTCCTCAAGGCCATGATGCCGTACCACAAGGCCATGTCCTCCGTCATTCGTCAATGGCCGGACTTCCACACCTTGTCCTCAAGTGAGGTGTTGGATGAGTTTGTGGCTATGAGTATCTTGGACAAGACCGCCGACAATGCGGTGTTACGATCTCAAAGAGCAAAGAAGCCCAATGAAAGAACATGCCGTGCCCCCATGTTTGGTTTTGGTAATTGATGACAATCTCTATGGACTAATGGTTGCCTTGAGTTATATTTGAAGGTTTTGTCCATAGGCTTTTCTTGGAGTACATGTGTTGGTTTCAAGGAGAGTTTGTGTCGACCAAGGTGTTATTCAAGGAATTATCCAAAGATTGGTCATGTGAGAGTTGAGCTTATTGCAAGCATGTCTTGAAGAAGAAGATTGTGTGATCATTCATGTCTACCTTCAAGACATCATTCAAATGAAGAGAATTGGAAAGGTTCAAGGATGATCAAGACTAAGTCAAGAGTGAATCAAGTTGATCAACTCACAAAGCGTAGAAGATGTACCGAGAGGGATCAAGTGATCCCATGGTATGGTAAGAATTGTCAATTACGCTTTGTGTACTAACCCATGGTCTTCGTGAGAGTTCTTTGTGGGGTTAGGTTGCGGTGTGCAAGTTCAAGTGGAGCATCACGAAGAGATCAAATGCTTGAAGCTTGCCGTCCTTTGTGGTGATAATGGACTTGTGAAGATGTGCGGAAGAGTGGCTCACCCATAGTGGAGTATGGGGGAGCAATCAACTAGTCTTCATCGAGTCAACACAATCAAGAAAGGTGGTCCAACTTGAGGGAGTCAAGATTGTCATCATCTAGCTCAAGTGGACCATGTGCAAGGCAAAGGTTTGCCCTTGATAGGTTTTCTATTTTACCGGTCTCATGATGGTAGTTGGGAGACCGGGTTATAGGATCGATTGCCGTACTATCAAGGGGGCTCTCGATGAGTAGCATGATCGTATCGTTCGTAGAGAGCTCAAACCATTGCATCCTTGCATCATCTTTCTTGGTTCTTGTTTGGTTCTCTTTGTGAGTCTTAGAGCTTATGGTCATCTTGATGACAAGCTCGAGTTCATCGAAAACGGAGTTCACATGCATCTTCTATGATGTTTTCGATGTTGGAGGTTTTGCCGGTTCTTCTCGGTTGGAGGTTTCACTCCTCTATTTGTTGGCATACCTCCCCTGCCTCTTCTTACTATATCCACAGCTGTCGCTGTTTTGATGCTACTCGTCGTCTTGTTTCCAACAAGCTTGAGTTTGCTCAATTCGGAGCTCATATGCAGAAGTTATGGCAGTTCTGGTTTTCTTGAGAGTGGTTTTTGTCTGGTCCCAGCGGTAGTACCGCGTGCCCCAGCGGTAGTACCGCTTGGAGCTCTCAGCCGTTGTACCGCTGCTTCCGGGCGGTGGTACCGCCAACTTGCTCAGCAAAGACTTGGGCGGTTGTTCCGGCCAGGCACCGCCCAAGTACCGGTCAGGCCTCTGTTTTGATGCGGTACTCGGGCGGTGGTGGCCCGGTTGGTCCGGTCGTACCGGTACCACCGGTGTCCGGAGCGGTTCGACCGCTCAGGACTTAGCCGCCCGAGCGCTCAAGGCCATGCGGTTGCACCGGCCCGGTACCGCTCGACTACCGCACTCAGGGGTGACTCCCTTCTGTTCCTATGCGGTGGTTGAGCGGTGGCTGGGCGGTTGGTCCGGTTGTTCTTCTCAACCGGTGCTACCGCCTGGTCGCCCGGTTGTACCGCCTGGTAGGGTTCTGCACGTATACTGTGAGTCCCGGTTGTACCGGGACCAGGAGCGGTAGTACCGCTCGTGTGCGGGCTGAGCACATAACGGTTGGATTTTCCCCCTCCTATAAAAGGGGGTCTTCTTCCCCATTGAACCTAACCCTTTTGAGCTCGTGTTCTTCCCCCTTTGTTGACCTTCTTTGAGCTTGCTAACTCTCATTCCCTCCATGGATTCTTGCTAGTTTTTGAGGGAAAAGAGAGAGGAGATCTAGATCCACATTTCCACCAATCACTTTCTCCTCTATGTGAGGGGAGCCCCTTGGATCTAGATCTTGGAGTTCTTGGTGTTCTCCTTCTTGTTCTTCCTCTCATTTTCCTCCCTAGCATTAGTTGCTCCGGTGGGATTTGAGAGAGAAGGACTTGGGCACTCCGTGTGCCCTTGCCATTGCATTTGGTGCATCGGTTTGAGTTCTCCACGGTGATACGTGGAAGTGAAGTTTGAGAAGCTTATTACTCTTGGGTGTTTGGGCACCCTAGAGCTTGTTCCTCTTGGGTGCCTTGGCGCCCTAGACGGTTGGTGTTGTTCGGAGCTCAATCATTGTGGTGTAAAGCTCCGGGCAAGCGTCGGGGTCTCCAATTAGGTTGTGGAGATCGCCCCGAGCAATTTGACGGGTACCGGTGACCGCCCCCAAGGGTTGCCAAAGTGTACGGGTTCGGTGACCGCCCCCAAGGGTTGCCATTTTGTACGGGTTCGGTGACCGCCCTCAAGGGTCCCTTAGTGGAATCACGGCATCTTGCATTGTGCAAGGGTGTGAGGAGATTACGGTGGCCCTAGTGGCTTCTTGGGGAGCATTGTGCCTCCACACCGCTCCAAACAGAGATTAGCATCCACAAGGGTGTGAACTTCGGGATACATCATCGTCCCCGCGTGCCTCGGTTATCTCTTACTCGAGCTCTTTACTTATGCACTTTACTTTGTGATAGCCATATTGTTTCTTGTCATATATCTTGCTATCACATAGTTGCTTATCTTGCTTAGCATAAGTTGTTGGTGCACATAGGTGAGCCTAGTTGTTTTAGGTTTTGTGCTTGACAAATTAACCACTAGGTTTATTCCGCATTTGTTCAAGCCTAAATCATAATTATTTTAAAACGCCTATTCACCCCCCTCTAGGCGACATCCACGATCTTTCACCCAACCTTTCCTTGAAGGCCAAGGTTAGTATGGAAGAAGAGGATGAAGAGGAAGAAGAGGAGAGAAATCCCGAAGATACAAAATATGCTTATCATGAGCACGTGGCTCTCGCTTCAAGGCAATTTTGGAACAAGAAGAACACGAGATCCAACTTCAACAAGAACAACTCAAGTGGAGAAAAGGGCAATCCTCATGTGAGGACATGCTACAATTGTGGCAATGTGAGTCACTTTGTTGCGAAATGCCCATATGAGAAGAGGGAAGACAATGGTGGCAAGCTCATCCGAAAAGACAAGGCCAAGTCTTTCCCCAACAAGAGCAACTTCACTAAGAAGACTCCTCCCAAGGTGATGGTGGCACAAGAAGAGTACAATGAGGATGATGATGATGAAGATGGTGAGTCGGTTGCCATGGCCTCCGTTGCCATTGCAACAACTCCACGTGTGTCTCTCTTCGACTCACCCAACAAGAACATCACCGCCAAGTGCCTCATGGCCAAAGCCACCAACAAGGTAACCCCCAACATCAAAACTACCATCATTACTAATCCTTCCTTGACGGATTGCATTGATGAACATGAGGGGCATAATTAGGAGGAAAATGAATTTGAGTCCTTTATGAGTAAGCTCAAGGGTAAATCCAGGAAGCACTTTGTTGCTCTCTTGGAACAACTTGGTGAAGCCAATGACATGATCGAGGCTCACGAAGATACCATCTCTAAGATGGGGGGGCATAGTCGTGACTATGCCGATGAGATTTCGAATCTCTCTAATGCTCTTGAGGAAGAGCGCGGTCATCCTTTGGCTCTTAAGGAGTCGTACAATGATGACCATGCTAAACTAAAGAAAGATCTTGATCATGCTCGTGTTGTATCTCGTGTGCTAAACTCCGAGAAGGCCAAGCTTGGGGTTGATCTTTCTAGACTCAAAGAGGAGTTTGACTTACTTGACAAGGCTCACAAGGTCTTGAAGGGTGCTCATGCTAGCCTCAAAGAGTCTCATGATCAACTCCAAGTAAAGCTAACCAAGGAGAAAGCCACTTTTCCTCATATGGTCTTAATTGATAATGCAAATGCTACTAACCCATGTTGTGAGCATGTGCATCTTGTTGAGGAGAATGCAAAGTTGAAGGAGAAACTTGAGAAAGTCCTTGTGTCATGCATACAAAGCGAGAAGAATCTCAACAACATTTTGAGCAATCAAAAAGAAGTTGTAGCCAAGGAAGGGAATGTGTACGCGCCCAAGTCCAAGAACAAGAAGAAGAATGACAAGGCCAAACGACCTCCTCCTCTCAAGCAAACCTTTGTGAAGGAGGGATAGGGTGCTTCTAAGGAGAATAAGAAGAACAATGTGAAGGGTAGCGATGCCAAGAAGGGCAACGCTACCCCTCCCAACAAAGTCGGGGACTTTAACCCTTCTTATGTGTTATGTTGTGCTAGTGATGGACATGTTTATGCCAAATTTGTTGATTCTTCTTATGAGTACATTGAATGGTCTATTTGGGTTCCTAAGACCCTTGTTACTAACATCAAAGGACCCATTACACAATGGGTACCTAAATCCAAGCATTGATCTCCTGTAGGTGTTTGCTTCTGGTGGAGGATCATGGTTGCTCGATAGTGGAGCCACTAATCATATGACCGGAAGCAAGGACTTGGTGGTGGACGTACACAAGATTCCATCTATGCCCACCAATGTTGAGTGGGGTGATGCCTCCTCCTATAAGGTATTGGGACTTGGCAAGGTTGTCATTTCTCATGATCTCACGATCAAGAAGGTCATGCTTGTTGACTCCCTTGCATACAATTTACTTTCCGTTCGTCAACTTGCACTCATGGGCTTTTTCACTTTCTTTGATATTGATATCGTGGCCCTCTTGTGGAGCAAGACTCTTAAAGTAGCCTTTGTTGGTCATGTCGAGAATGGTCTCTATGCGATTAACTTTTCGGAGCAACCCACTAAGACCGCGACATGCCTAATGGCTAAAGTTGACGTGGGATGGCTTTGGCATCGCCGTTTAGCCCATGTAAATATGAAATCTTTGCAAAGTATTCACAAGGGGGACCATGTCCGTGGACTAACAAATGTTAGTTTTGCTAAAGATCGTGCTTGCAGTGCTTGTATCGACGGAAAGCTACATGAAAAGGCTCACCCTCCCACGACTATCATTTACTCGAAGAGGCCTTTGGATCTCCTTCACTTGGATCTCTTTGGGCCTCCATCCTTTGATAGTCTTGGGGGTAGAAAGTATTGCTTGGTGATTGTGGATTA
This sequence comes from Triticum aestivum, assembly GCF_018294505.1. Lineage (NCBI taxonomy): Eukaryota > Viridiplantae > Streptophyta > Magnoliopsida > Poales > Poaceae > Triticum > Triticum aestivum. Next base: position 653,677,175 of record NC_057800.1, on the reverse strand, counting down.
TTATTCAAGATACACTTGGGTATATTTCTTCAAGAGGAAGAGCGAGACCCAACAAACCGTCATTGACTTTGCAAATGAAGCTCAATGTCAACACAATGCAAAGATCTTGACAATAAGAAGTGACAACGGCACCGAGTTCAAGAGCTACACCTTGGATGAGTTTCTTAGTGATGAGGGGATCAAGCATCAATATTCCGCACCTTACACCCCTCAATAAAATGGTGTAGCGGAGAGGAAGAACCGAACGTTGATGGATGCAGCAAGGACCATGATGGCGGAGTTCAAGTCTCCGTACAACTTTTGGGCCGAAGGCATCAACACTGCATGTCATGCATCCAATCGGCTCTATCTCCGCAAAGGATTGAACAAGACTCCATATGAGATTCTCACTGGTAACAAGCCCAACCTCAAGTACTTCCGGGTGTTCGGGTGTAAGTGTTTCATTCTCAAGAAAGGTGTTCGGTTGTCTAAATTTGAGGCTAGAGCTTATGAGGGCATATTTGTTGGTTATGCTACAAACTCTCATGCTTACCATGTCCTCAATAAGTCCACAAGACTTATTGAGGAGACATGTAACGTGGAGTTTGATGAGAATAACGGCTCCCAAGTGGAGCAAAGTGGCACTTGTGATGTAGGTGATGAAATTCCTCCCCAAGCCATAAGAAGAATGGGTGTTGGTTTTATCCTACCCATTGAGGATCCCCTTGTGGCCGAAGAAGAAGGACAATGTTCCACTCACGTGGGGCCATCACCAACCCAAGGCCCACATGCTTCTGAAGAACAAAGTGAAGGCCCTCAACCTCATGAACATGACCAAGGGCAAGATCATCCTCAAGATGGTGTTGAATCCCCAAGTGATGCCCAAGGTCAAGTTCTATCATCCAAGCAAGTTCAAGATCAAGAGCAAGCTCAAGATCAAGAACAAGCTCAAGACGACACTCAAGATGATCAAGTATCCGCTCCTCAACTCTCTCCAGAGGAGGAATTAGAGCGTCGTGCCGCCAAGATCGCGTCCAAGCAATCCACCAAAGATCATCTCATGACAAATGTGTTTGGGAGATTAAGAAAGGGTGTAAGCACTCATAGACAATTAGCAAACTATTGTGAACATCACGCTTTTTTCTCTTGTGTTGAACCCAGAAGGTCTATGAGGCGCTCGAGGATCCGGATTGGCTTAATGCCATGCATGAAGAACTCAACAACTTCGAGCACAACCAGGTGTGGAGATTGGTGCCAAGGCCAACGGGGAACCATAATGTCATTGGAACCAAGTGGATATTCAAGAACAAGCAAGATTCTCATGGAATTATCATTCGCAACAAGGCTTGTTTGGTAGCACAAGGCTACTCCCAAGTCGAGGGTATCGGCTACGGTGAAACCTTTGCTCATGTTGCTCGCCTTGAATCCATTCGCATGTTGATTGCTTATGCATCTCATCACAACTTTAAGTTACAACAAATGGATGTGAAGAGTGCTTTCCTAATGGTCCTATTAATGAGTTGGTATATGTCAAGCAACCCCCCGGGTTAGAGGATCCCTATTTTCTCGATCATGTGTACCAACTCGATAAGGCACTCTATGGCCTTAAGCAAGCCCCCATGTGTGTGGTATGACCACCTTACCGAGTTGTTGCAAGATCGTGGTTTTGAAATTGGGAAAATTGACCCCACTCTTTTTACTAAGAAGGTCAAAGGGGAGTTGTTTGTGTGCCAACTATATGTTGATGATATTATCTTTGGTTCCCCTAACAAAGCTTTCAATGAGGAATTTGCCGCACTCATGACCTCCAAGTTCAAGATGTCCATGATGGGAGAGTTGAAGTTCTTTCTCGGGTTCGAAGTCAAGCAACAAAGAGAAGGAACCTTCATCAACTAAGCCAAATACACTCAAGACATGCTCAAGAGATTCAAGCTAAGTGATGTCAAGCCGGCTTCCACTCCAATGTCCATCAAATGCCAACTTGACATAGATCCCAATGGTAAAGCGGTGGATCAAAAGTTATATCGCTCCATGATTGGCTACTTGCTTTACCTTTGTGCATCTAGATTGGATATCATGTTGAGTGTGGGAATTTGTGCATGATTTCAAGCCGCACCTAAGGAAAGCCACTATGTGGCAGTCAAGCAAATCTTTCGATATTTGGCTCATACCCCAAACTTTGGCTTATGGTATCCAAGAGGATCTAACTTCAACCTTGTGGGGTATTCGGACTCCAATTGGGTGGGAGACAAAGTGGATAGGAAGTCCACTTCCGGAGGGTGCCAATTTCTTGGTTGCTCTTTGGTGAGTTGGTCTTCCAAGAAGCAAAGTTGTGTGTCTCTCTCGTCCACGGAAGCGGAGTATGTGGCTGCCGGTAGTTGTTGTGCACAACTTCTTTGGATGAGGCAAACTTTAAAGGATTACGGTGTCATTTGTGACAAAGTGCCTCTTTGGTGTGACAATGAAAGTGCCATCAAGATTTCTCTCAACCCGGTGCAACACTTCAAGACGAAGCATATTGAGATCCGGTGTCACTTCATCCGGGATCATATTAGGCGAGGGGAGATCGAGCTCAACTATCTCAATACTCATGATTACCTTGCAGATATCTTCACAAAGCCTTTGGATGAAGCAAGATTTCACGAGTTAAGGCATGAGCTAAATATCATCGATTCGAGCAATGTTGCTTGAACCCTTGCACATTCCACCATACTCAACTTGTTATCTTGTCTAGGTGTAGGCATGGACATAGGGGGAGTGTTGTTCTCTCAATGAACTCTTCCTCCCCCCATTATGCATAAATTGATTAACTCTTTCACATTAGCCACTGTTGATGGTACTTGTGCTTCAAAGACGAGTTTTGGTCATGGGCCCAAGGATAATTCTTTGCGGTGCCATACCAATTGACTCAAACATAGGTGGCTCCGTCCACCGCCCTCTCTTTGGAGAGGCCGTGTTGCATGTTTAGTCCTTGTTGTCTCTTGCGTTTCTTTATTCGTGCCGAGCTTGAGTGTGTGGTCTCGTGGGTTAGCTCTTTGGTGTGTTCGTTCGCGTGAAGGTTGCAGTGCAAAGGCCTCTTTCTTCTCTGTTTTTGAAACGTGCATTTTCTTGGGTTCACGGTACTACCGTGGTTCGCCATGGTACTACCGCAGGAGTTGCGCACGGTACTACCGCACCCAGCACGACAGTAATTTTTTACTGCCACATGGGGGAGCAGTACTACCGCCCATGGTGCGGTACTTCCGCCCAGGCGGTACTACCGCGATGACACGCAATACTACCGCGCAATCAAGAGCGCGTGAGGGTTAAGAGCGGGAAGGGGGAGTTCCAACTTCCCCATACCCATTCAACTCGTTTCCCCACGTCATCTCTCTCTCTCTCTCTCCTGCCCAAGAACGGCGCCGGAGACCCTCGCCGGATCTCCGTCTCCGGCCGCTCTCCTCGCATTCCGTCCGGTGGGATCGTTCCCCACCACTTCCTCTTGCCATGGAACAAGATTTCTCCCCAAATCCCTCTCTCTTTGGTTCGTTCTTTCGTTTCTAGGTCTTTGGGGAGATGCATGTTGTTCTTGAGATTTTAGGCCAAATCTTTGCAAGAGTAGGATGTAGGAGAGTAGTAATGCGTAGAGATGGTACTTGATATGTTGCCCCGTGGGCAGTCATCCTTCCATGTTGTTCTTCCATGTAGCAGTCATCCTTCCATGTTGTTCTTTTGTTGTCATGGCTGTGCTCAGATCCATTGGAGGTTCGGATCTGGCACCGTGCGGTACTACCACATATCCGGTGCGGTACTTCCGCTCCACTGGAGCGGTACTACCGCGCGAGGCGCGGCACTAAAATTCTACTGCCGCTCCAAGACATGGTACTACTGTGTCGTCCTGGCGCAGTACTACCGTGGCTAGGAGCAGCACTAAAATTTTAGTACCGCGCACCCCTGCGGTACTACCGATGTTGTCAAATCTCCCATGTGGCATTTACCAAGTGCGAGTTCTACTTGTTTCACCTGTTTTGTTGTGGTCTTTGCATTGATCCTTCTCGTTTCTCTTGCATGTTTTTGTGTTTTTGTGTCATAGGTGGTGGCTCCGGTGCCCATGCACGCCGTTCCAATCCCAGCCGTGACACGGGCTCCAAGCATTTGCGCAACCAAGATGAAGCTCCAGAGGGCTCCAATGCCCCCAACGCAGGACCAAGACCACCGCCACCAAGCTCAAGGAGCCCTCCATGGGCATGGATGAGATACCTCTTGCGGAGTTTGTCACTCGAAGGAAGATCAACCCCTATGTGAATCATCGTGCCAACTTCAGAGGGAATGATCTGTTCTGGACTAAGCAACAGTATCTCATTTATCTGGATGTGATCAAGGCCAAGCAGAACATATATGTGGACGTGCACTGGATCGACATGAGTCATATGAGGCAGGATAAGCATCATGCCTATTTTGGTGAGGCTCTGGATCTGGTGGAGCAGTTTGGCATTGAGGATGTGATCTCTTTCCACCTGGATTATGACCCTGAGATTGTGGCCCAGTTCTTTGCCACGGTCCACTTCCATCCTAATGAGGAACGGACCATGACCTGGATGATCAATGGACAGTGGATGACTGCTACATGGAAGGATTTCATGGATTTGCTTCGGGTTCCTGATGAGGGGCTCAACACGCCCGTTGGTGTTCGCCCTCATGCCCATTCTGGGTCAGCCAACAAGAACAAACTTCAACCCTACTATGTTGAGAAGTTGCTTCCCAGTGGCAAGAAGGCGTGGATGATGAACTCCTTCCTTGACATCATGTATCGCATCTTCCGCAACTCCCTCTTTCCTCGCATTGGTGACAAGGACAAGGTGCATGCCTATCTTGTGGATATGATGCTCATTTGTGAGGAGGCACGCCACTCTCAGTCGCAACCACTTGATGTCTCACATATCATGTGTTGCGAGCTTCGGTTTGCGGTTTTCAATCGTAAGGTACCCATCTATGGACCTTACATGTTTCTGTTAATCTCGAAGACTTGGGAGAAGCTCTTTCTCGATGAGGAGTTTCTTGCCCCTGACTGGACTCGTCATGAGCCCATCAAACTCTGTGTCAAGACCGAGTGGGCCAACACTACTACCCATGCTGAGGTAACGGCTGCTTAGATGGATGTGGATGAGGATGAGATTGAGGAGGAGGACGCTGCTGAGGACAACTCTGCTGGCTACTCGCCTAAGGTTGTCAGAATCGCGATTTTGAATCGGATCAGAGCTTCGATGGTAAGATCGCAAATCGTAGAATCTTCACTATCAGGATCATAGAAACGTAGATTCTATGAACTAAAATCGTAGAATCATAGGGGTTAGTTTGGATTGTAAAGTCATAGAATCGTATAACAGAATCGCAATTCTGACAACCTTGCTCGCCTTCATCTTCTGAGCCCTCTTGGGCTAAGAAGCTGAAGAATAAGATGAAGGCTCTATTCTGCATGCAGGCCAAGGGGCAGTACCGGTCTCATATTGCTCAGAAGGAGAGTCGCCGCCGCGACAAGCGGATCTTGAGGACGTTTGGCGAGGAGATATCCAGCGGGTCTGAGAAGGTCATCACGCCAAAGGAAGACTGGATGGCGAAGCAGGGCTACAAGTGGATTGATTCTGAGGAGGACAAGGAGGAGACCGTCCCTGCTGCCGAGTTTGACGAGGATCGTGACGAGTGATCGCTTCATCTTGAGCCACCACTTGTGTCGTAGGTGTCCTCTCTGCCTTTTTGGTGTCTCGATGCCAAAGGGGGAGAGAGTGTAGGATTTGCGAGTTGTGTGTCGTGTTTCGTCTTTTCGCTTTGCTTTCATTCTGTTGAACCTCGTTTGCTTTGGTTTGGTTTGTGCTTGTGAGTCCTTTCTATCATATGGTGTAAGACATATGCACTCTAGCGTACCTTATTGATCCTATGCTATCTTGTGATCTTTACTTTATGCTCTTAGCCATTATCTTGCTTAGTGTTAGCCTTTTTGTTGCAATATATGCCTTGTCTATAAAATATAGGGGGAGTGTTGATCCTAGTATGTGTGTCGTGCAGTCCAAAGCACTTCTCTAGATAGCACACATCTAGGGGGAGCCCGTCTATATTTTAGAGATGTGGGGTTTTCCCATGTTCTATGTTATCTCCCTCTGTGCAAATCCCGTATTGTCATCAATCCACAAAAAAGGGGGAGATTGTAAGGGCATATTTATCCCTTAGTTGTTTTGGTGATTGATGACAATGCATTTGCGGACTAATCATATGCACTGAGTATTTCATACATATCATGACTAGGCACAAGACGATTTGATGCCCCTCGAAGACTGTTGAAGACGGTGTTTCTCTACGTTTCTTTTCGGTGGATTTGAGTCGTAGGAAAGCCGTACTATTAAGAGGGGGTCCGCGTCGGAAAGGTTTGGGTGGAATCATCACGTACACGTCCCCTCCTTTCGCACCCCCTTTCCTTTGGCTCTTTGGAGCATCCTCCGTTTATCCGTGTCTCTGCTAAATGAAGGATTTCTAGTATTGCTGCTCTGAGGCTCGCGGTAGTACTGCTCTTTGGAGCGGTTGTACCACGGGGCCTTACGGTAGTACCGGTCGTAGGCGTGGTAGTACCGCTTCTTGGGAGCGGTAGTACCGTGGCCTCAGGCCAGGCTCAGCCACTCCAGCAGTTGTAGGGGCGGATGTAATTTATTACATCCGTGTCCTGCATGTTAGTACCACCCATTGGGTGCGGTAGTACCGTGAGCCCTGGCCTGGCACAGCAACATGAGCGGAAGTAGGGGCGGATGTAATTTTTTACATCCGCGCCCTACGCGGTAGTACCACTCCTGGCTTGCAGTACTACCGTGTCGGATTTTTTCACAGATCCCAACTTAGCGGAAGTTGCTACGGATGTATTTTTATATGTCCGTGCCTTCCCGTATCTGGACTATCCCTACCTTGCGGTAGTACCGCAAAGGGGAGTGGTAGTACCGTGCTAGCGGTTCTACCGCCCTCTGCTTCATTGCATCAGGGTTAGTTTGGTTCCTGCTGCTTGGGTGGTAGTACTGCGGTGCCTCGTGGTAGTACTGTGTGCCCAAGCGGTAGTACCGCGTCCCGGGTGTGGTAGTACCGTGCTTCGCAGGCTGAGTTGGTGGATAACGGTTGGATTTGTTCTTCCACTATATAAGGGGTGTCCTCTTCTCCGAGTCGACCACCTCTTCCACCTTTAAGCTCCATTGTTGCTCCAAGCTCCATTTTCGCCCGATCTCTCTCCCTAGCCGATCAAACTTGTTGATCTCCTAGGGATTGGTTGAGAAGGCCTAGATCTACACATCCACCAAGAGATATTTGAATCCCCACTAATCTCTCACGGATCTTGTTACTCTTGGGTGTTTGGCACCCTAGACGGTTGAGGTCACCGTGGAGCCATATTCCATTGTGGTGAAGCTTCATGGTGTCGTTGGGAGCCTCCAATTAAGTTGTGGAGATAGCCCCAACCTTGTTTGTATAGGTCCGGTGGCCGCCTCCAAGGGCATACATAGTGGAATCACGACATCTGGCATTGTGTGAGGCCGGGAGGAGAATACGGTGGCCCTAGTGGCTTCTTGGGGAGCATTGTGCCTCCACACCGCTCCAACGGAGACGTACTTCCCTTCAAAAGTAAGGAACTTTGGTAACACATCCTCGTCTTCACCGGCTCCACTCTTGGTTATCTCGTGCCTTTACTTGTGCAAGCTTATTTGTATTATATCCCTTGCTTGTGTGTGATAAGTCTCCAACGTATCTATAATTTTTTATTGTTCCATGCTATTATATTATCAACCTTGGATGTTTTATATGCATTTATGTGCTATTCTATATGATTTTTGGGACTAACCTATTAACCTAGAGCCCAGTGCCAGTTTCTGTTTTTTCCTTGTTTTTGAGTTCTACAGAAAATGAAAATGAAATGGAGTCCAATTGACCTGAAACTTCACGGAACTTATTTTTGGACCAGAAGAAGGCCATGGAGTAAAAGAGTTGGGCCAAAAGAGTCTCGGCTGCCCACGAGGGTGGGGGCGCGCCCACCCCCTGGGCTCGCCTCCCTACCTGGTGGACAGCCCAGAGACCCCCCTGACTTGTTCTCGATGCCAAAACCTCTTATATATACTGAAACTGCCAGAAAGAAACCTAGATCGGGAGTTCCGCCGCCAGAAGCCTCCGCAGCCACCGAAACCAATCTAGACCCATTCTGGTACCCTGCCGGAGGGGGGAATCCCTCTCCGGTAGCCATCTTCATCATCCCGGCGCTCTCCATGACGAGGAGGGAGTAGTTCACCCTCGGGTCCGAGGGTATGTACCAGTAGCTATGTGTTTGATCTCTCTCTCTCTCTCTCATGTTCTTGATTCGGCACGATCTTGATGTATCGCGAGCTTTGATATAATAGTTGGATCTTATGATGTTTCTCCCCCTCTAATCTCTTGTGATGGATTGAGTTTTCCCTTTGAAGTTATCTTATCGGATTGGGTCTTTAAGGATTTGAGAACACTTGATGTATGTCTTGCATGTGCTTATCTGTGGTGACAATGGAATATTCATGTGATCCACTTGATGTATGTTTTGGTGATCAACTTGCGAGTTCCGTGACCTCGTGAACTTATGCATAGGGGTTGGAACACGTTTTCATCTTGACTCTCCGGTAGAAACTTTGGGGCACTCTTTGAAGTTCTTTGTGTTGGTTGAATAGATGAATCTGAGATTGTGTGATGCATATCATATAATCATACCCACGGATACTTGAGGTGACATTGGAGTATCTAGGTGACATTAGGGTTTTGGTTGATTTCTGTCTTAAGGTGTTATTCTAGTACGAACTCTATGATAGATCGAACGGAAATAATAGCTTTGTGTTATTTTACTATGGACTCTTGAATAGATTGATCAGAAAGAATAAATTTGAGGTGGTTTCATACACAATAATCTCTTCATTTGTTCTCCTCTATTTGTGACTTTGGAGTGACTCTTTGTTGCATGTTGAAGGATAGTTATATGATCCAATTATGTTATTATTGTTGAGAGAACTTGCACTAGTGAAAGTATGAACCCTAGGCCTTTTTTCCTAGCATTGCAATACCGTTTACGCTCACTTTTACCACTTGCTGCCTTGTTGTTTTTATATTTTCAGATTATAAAAACCTATATCTACCATCCATATTGCACTTGTATCACTATCTCTTCGCCGAACTAGTGCACCTATACAATTTACCATTGTATTGGGTGTGTTGGGGACACAAGAGTCTCTTTGTTATTTGGTTGCAGGGTTGTTTGAGAGAGACCATCTTCATCCTACGCCTCCCATGGATTGATAAACCTTAGGTCATCCACTTGAGGGAAATTTTCTACTGCCCTACAAACCTCTGCACTTGGAGGCCCAACAACGTGTACAAGAAGCAGGTTGTGTAGTAGACATCAAGCTCTTTTCTGGCGCCGTTGCCAGGGAGGTTACCGCTTGAAGGTATATCTTTAGATCTTGCAATCGAATCTTTTAGTTTCTTGTTTTATCACTAGTTTAGTTTATAAAAGAGAATTATAAAAAAATGGAATAGAGGATACCTCATATGCTTCATCTTTTTAATGTCTTCCATGAAAATAAGTATTCCGATAATTGTGCCAAAGTGTTAGAAGAAGAGTGCATTAGAATGTTTGGCACTAAATCTTTGAATGATGAGCATGATTGCAATGTTATTAGTATGAATTCTTTGAATACCCGTGATGCTAATGATATGCAAAGCCACAAGCTTGGGGAAGCTATGTTTGATGAAGATGATATTTTTTGTCTCCCAAGTTTTGATGATCAAATTTATTATGATGATAGCATGCCTCCTATTTATGATGATTATATTGATGAAAGTGGGTTTGGAAGAGTGTCAACTTTAGGAAGTGATGATCCCACTATTTTGGAGGGTGTTGAATCTTATTGTGATAATTATAAAAGTGGATTTGGCGAGGTCATGACTTTATTTAGTAATGATTCCACTATTTCGGAAGAGGTTCCAATTGATTATGAGAACAAAGTTGCTATCTATGATGATTATTGTGATGACATGTATGCTATAAAGAATAATGATATCCATGAAACTTGTCATCATGATTTAAACTTTCAATTGGATTATGCTTCACATGATAGTTATTTTGTTGAGTGTGCTTCCACTACTATTCATGAGAAGAAATTTCCTTATGTGGGGAGTAATAAAAATTCTATGCTTGTAGATCATGAAAAGAATGCTTTATGTGATGGTTATATTGTTGAATTCATTCATGATGCTACTGAAAATTATTATTAGGGAGGAATATATGCTTGTAGGAGTTGCAATAATATCAAGTTTCCTCTCTATGTGCTTAAAGTTTTAAAGTTATGCTTATTTTACCTTCCTATGCAAGTTGATCATTGTTCCCACAAGTTGTTTGCTCACAAAATACCTATGCATAGGAAGTGGGTTAGACTTAAATGTGATTTTAATATGCTTAATGATGCTCCCGTTATGTTTCAATTCTTATCTTTTATGTGAGCATCGTTGAAATCATCATGCCTAGCTAGGGGCGTTAAACGATAGCGCTTGTTGGGAGGCAACCCAATTTTATTTTTGTTCCTTGCTTTTTGCTCCTGTTTAGTAATAAATAATTCATATAGACTCTGTTTATATGTGGTTTTATGCTTTTAATTAGTGTTTGTGCCAAGTAGAACCTTTGGGAAGACTTGGGTGAAGTCTTTGTGATCTTGCTGTAAAAAACAGAAACTTTAGCGCTCACGAGATTAGCTGCCATTTTTACTGGAGAGTGCGATTAGGTTGATTATTTTTGCAGATGATTAATAGATAAATTCCTCAGGTGCACCAATTTATTTCAGAATTTTTTGGGTTACAGAAGTATTCGGATGATACAGATTACTACAGACTATTCTGTTTTTGACAGATTCTGTTTTCATAGTGTTGTTTGCTTATTTTGATGAATCTATGAGTAGTATCGGTGGGTATGAACCATAGAGAAGTTTGAATACAGTAGATATTACACCGATATTAATTTAGAATGAGTTCACAACAGTGCCTGAGTGGTGATTTATTTTCTTATACAAACGGAGCTTATGAGTTTTCTGTTGAGTTTTGTGTTGTGAAGTTTTCAAGTTTTGGGTAAAGATTTGATGGATTATGGAATAAGGAGTGGAAAGAGCCTACGCTTTGGGATTCCCAAGGCACCCCAAGGTAAAATTCAAGGACAACCAAGATCCTAAGCTTGGGGATGCCCCGGAAGGCATCCCCTCTTTCGTCTTCTTCTATCAGTAACTTTACTTGAGGCTATATTTTTATTCACCACATGATATGTGTTTTGCTTGGAGCATATTTTATGATTTGAGTCTTTGATTTTTAGTTTACCACAATCATCCTTTCTGTACACACCTTTTGGGAGAGACACACATGAATTGGAATTTATTAGAATACTCTATGTGCTTCACTTATATCTTTTGAGCTAGATAATTTTGTTCTAGTGCTTCACTTATATCTTTTTAGAGCACGATGGTGGTTTTATTTTATAGAAATTATTGATCTCTCATGCTTCACTTATATTATTTTGAGAGTCCTTTAGAACAGCATGGTAATTTGCTTTGGTTATGAAATTAGTCCTAATATGATAGGCATCCAAGATGAGTATAATAAAAACTATCATAGAAAGTGCATTGAGTACTAGGACAAGTTTGATACTTGATAATTGTTTTGAGATATAAAGATAGTGATATTAGAGTTGTGCTAGTTGATTAGTTGTGAATTTGAGAAATACTTGTTTTGAAGTTTGCAAGTCCCGTAGCATACACGTATGGTAACCGTTGTGTAACAAATTTGAAATATGAGGTGTTATTTGATTGTCATCCTTATGAGTGGCGGTCGGGCACGAGCGATGGTCTTTTCCTACCAATCTATCCCCCTAGGAGCATGCGCGTAATGCTTGGTTTTTGATGACTTGTAGATTTTTGCAAGAAGTATGTGAGTTCTTTATGACTAATGTTGAGTCAATGGGTTATACGCACTCTCACTGATGACCCACAAGTATAGGGGATCTATCGTAGTCCTTTCAATAAGTAAGAGTGTCGAACCCAACGAGGAGCAGAAGGAAATGATAAGTGGTTTTCAGCAAGGTATTCTCTGCAAGTACTGAAATAAGTGGTAACAGATAGTTTTGTGATGAGATAATTTGTAACGAGCAACAACTAACAAAAGTAAATAAAGTGCAGCAAGGTGGCCCAATCCTTTTTGTAGAAAAGGACAAGCCTGGACAAACTCTTATATAAGGAAAATCTCTCCCGAGGACACATGGGAATATCGTCAAGCTAATTTTCATCACGTTCATATGATTCGCGTTCGGTACTTTGATAATTTGACATGTGGGTGGACCGGTGCTTGGGTGCTGTTCTTACTTGAACAAGCATCCCACTTATGATTAACCTCTATTGCAAGCATCCTCAACTACAACAAAAGTATTAAGGTAAAACTAACCATAACATGAAACATATGGATCCAAATCAGCCCCTTACGAAGCAACGCATAAACTAGGGTTTAAGCTTCTGCACTCTAGCAACCCATCATCTACTTATTACTTCCCAATGCCTTCCTCTAGGCCCAAATAATGGTGAAGTGTTATGTAGTCGACGTTCACATAACACCACTAGAGGCTAGACAACATACATCCTATCAAAATATCAAACGAATACCAAATTCACATGACTACTAATAGCAAGACTTCTCCCTTGTCCTCAGGAACAAACGTAACTACTCATAAAGCATATTCATGTTCATAATCAGAGGGGTAATAATATGCATAAAGGATCTGAACATATGATCTTCCACCAATTAAACCAACTAGCATCAACTACAAGGTGTAATTAACACTACTAGCAACCTACTAGCACCAATCCCGGACTTGGAGACAAGAATTGGATACAAGAGATGAACTAGGGTTTTGAGATGAGATGGTGCTGATGAAGGTGTTGATGGAGATTGCCCTCTCCCGATGAGAGGAGTGTTGGTGATGATGATGGAGATGATTTCCCCTCCGGGAGGGAAGTTTCCCCAGCAGAACAGCTCTGCTGGAGCCCTAGATTGGTTCTGCCAAGGTTCCGCCTAGGTTCCACCTCGTGGCGGTGGAGTTTCATCCCGAAAGGTTGCTTCTTATTTTTTTCTCGACGAAAGACTTCATATAGGAGAAGATGGTCATCGGAGAGCCACCAGGGGCCCACGAGGTAGGGGCATGCCCTAGGGGGGCGCCCCCATCCTCGTGGGAAGGGTGTGGGCCCCCTGGTCTTCATATTTGGCGAGGATTTTTCATTATTTATTATAAGGTATTCCATGGAGTTTCAGGACTTTTGGAGTTGTGCAGAATAGGTCTCTAATATTTGCTCCTTTTCCAGCCCAGAATTCCAGCTGCCGGCATTCTCCCTCCTTATGTAAACCTTGTAAAATAAGAGAGAATAGCCATAAGTATTGTGACATAATGTGAAATAACAGCCCATAATGCAATAAATATCGATATAAAAGCATGATGCAAAATGGACGTGTCAACTCCCCCAAGCTTAGACCTCGCTTGTCCTCAAGCAAAAGCTGATAACAATAAATATGTCCCCATGTTTAGAGGTAGAGGCGTCGATAAAAATAAAACACGGACATGAGGGCATCATGATTACTCTCATAACAGCGACATACATAGATATTGTCATATGATTACTTATGTTCAAGTGATGATATATTCACAATGCAAAAGTATGAATCAGAAACCTTATTGAGAACCAACAAACTATAACCTCAATCATTGAAGCAATTGCAATTTATCATAACATCAGAAAGAGCCTATGTCAGAGCTAAAAAGCAAGTCCACATACTCAACTATCATCTAGTCCTTCATAATTGCTAACACTCGGGCAATACTTGTGGTTATGGAGTTTTAATCGGACACAGAGAAAGATAGGGGCTTATAGTTTCGCCCCACAACCTTTTACCTCAAGGGTAATGTCAACAATAATAACTCATGCCCCCTACATCCAATTAGATATATATATATATATCGGGTTCTTTCCAACATGTCGGGCTTGCCAAAGGATAAAATGAAAAATGGAGAGGTGAAGATCACCATGATACTTGCATAAGGTAGAAGATAATAATAAAATATAGGCCCTTCGCAGAGGGAAGCAGAGGTTGCCATGCGCTTTTATGGTTGGATGCACAAAATCTTAATGCGAAAGAACGTCACTTTATATTGCCCCTTGTGATATGAACCTTTATTATGCAGTCCGTCGCTTTTATTACTTCCACATCACAAGATCATATAAAGCTTATTTCTCCCACACTAATCATACATATTTAGAGCACTTTTTATTGGTTTGCACCGATGACAAATTACTTGAAGGATCTTACTCAATCCATAGGTAGATATGGTGGACTCTCATGGCAAAACTGGTTTAAGGGTATTTGGAAGCACAAGTAGTATCTCTACTTGGTGCTGAGAATTTGGCTAGCATGAGGGGGAAAGGCATGCTCAACATGTTGGGTGATCCACGACAACATACTTTATCTCAGGTATAAGAAAACATAACCCATTACGTTGTCTTCCTTGTCCAACATCAACTCTTTAGCATGTCATATTTTGATGAGTGCTCCCAATCATAAAAGATATCAATAATAGTATATTGAAACCTCTCTTTCCTTATTACTTCCTATTAATTACAACGATGACCAAAGCTATGTCTACCAACTCCCAACAACTTTTAATCATCACACTCTTTCTATGTGAAGTCATTACTATCAATAAGATCAATATGAACTTTTGTTTCTTATTATTCTTTTTCTCTTTTCTTTTATTCACCCAAGATCATAGCAAGAAAATCAAGCCCTTGACTCAACACTAATATTTATTATATAGCTCACGAACTCGATTACATAGAAGGATAATAAAGCAAAACCCACAACTAGATCATGCCATAAACTTTATTCTACTAGATCAAAATATTACCAAAAGGATCGAACTAAGAAAAACGGTAAAGATAAAAGTGATGGTGATTGTGATACAATACCGGGGCACCTCCCCCAAGCTTGGCAGTTGCCAAGGGGAGTGCCCATACCCATGTGATTATATCTCCTTGGTTGGTGAAGAAGGTGGAGGTGTTGTTCATGATGCGGGTGTTGGAAATATGCCCTAGAGACAATAATAAATTAGTTATTGTTATATTTCCTTGTTCATGATAATCGTTTATTATCCATGCTAGAATTGTATTGATAGGAAACTCAGATACATGTGTGGATACATAGACAACACCATGTCCCCAGTAAGCCTCTAGTTGACTAGCTCGTTGATCGATAGATGGTTACGGTTTCCTGACCATGGACATTGAATGTCGTTGATGACAGGATCACATCATTAGGAGAATGATGTGATGGACAAGACCCAATCCTAAGCCTAGCACAAGATCGTGTAGTTCGTATGCTAAAGCTTTTCTAATTTCAAGTATCATTTCCTTAGACCATGAGATTGTGCAACTCCCGAATACCGTAGGAATGCTTTGGGTGTACCAAACGTCACAACGTAACTGGGTGGCTATAAAGGTGCACTGCGGGTATCTCTGAAAGTGTCTGTTGGGTTGGCACGAATCGAGACTGGGATTTGTCACTCCGTGTAACGGAGAGGTATCTCTGGGCCCACTTGGTAGGACATCATCATAATGTGCACAATGTGACCAAGGAGTTGATCACGGGATGATGTGTTACGGAACGAGTAAAGAGACTTGCCGGTAACGAGATTGAATGAGGTATCGGGATACCGACGATCGAATCTCGGGCAAGTATCATACCGATAGACAAAGGGAATTGTATACGGGATTGACTGAATCCTTGACATCGTGGTTCATCTGATGAGATCATCGTGGAACATGTGGGAGCCAACATGGGTATCCAGATACCATTGTTGGTTATTGACCAGAGAGATGTCTCGGTCATGTCTGCATGGTTCCCGAACCCGTAGGGTCTACACACTTAAGGTTTGATGACGCTAGGGTTATTAGGAAGACTTGTATGTGATTACCGAATGTTGTTCGGAGTCCCAGATGAGACCCCGCATGTCACGAGGAGTTCCGGAATGGTCCGGAGGTAAAGATTTATATATGGAAAGTTATTGTTCGGGTTCCAGGAAAAGTTCGGTTTTTCCGGTATTGTACCGGGAAGCTTCCGGAAGGTTCCGGAGGATTCTGGAGGGGTCTGGAGGTCCGGAAAATGTTCCAGCATGTCCAATACAGCAGCATGGGCTGTAGGGGGCTCCCTAGCCTTAATGGTCCAGGCGCACCAGCCCCCCCAAGGCCCATGCGCATGGGAGAGGGGAAACCCTAAGGGGAAGGGCCTCCACTTGACTTGGGAGGCACTCCTCCCCCCTTGGCCTCCGCCCCCAACCCTAGATGGGATCTAGGGGGCCAGCCCCCTCTCTCCCCACCTATAAATAGTGGAGGGGTGGGAGGGCGGCCATACCCTTGCACCTGGCGCAGCCCCTCCCCTCCAATACCTCTCCTCCTCCGCGTGAGCTTGGCGAAGCCCTGCCAGAGAATTGCCACTCCATCACCACCATGCCGTCATGCTGTTGTTAGACTCTCTTCCTCAACCTCTCCCTCCTCCTTGTTGGATCAAGGCGCGGGAGACGTCTCCGTTCCGTACGTGTGTTGAACGCGGAGGTGCCGTTCGTTCGGCGCTAGGATCATCGGTGATTTGGATCACGACGAGTACGACTCCATCAACCCCGTTCTCTCGAACACTTCCTCTTAGAGATCTTCAAGGGTATGAAGATGCACGCCCTCTCTGTTGTTGCTAGTATCTCCTAGATTGATCTTGGTGACACATAGGAAAATTTTGAATTATTGATACGTTCCCCAACAGTGGTATCAGAGCTAGGTCTATGCGTAGATTCTATGCACGAGTAGAACACAAAGTAGTTGTGGGCGATGATTTGTTTAATTTGCTTGCCGTTACTAGTCTTGTCTTGATTCGGCAGCATTGTGGGATGAAGCGGCCCAGACCGACCTTACACGTACTCTTACGTGAGACAGGTTCCACCGACTGACATGCACTAGTTGCATAAGGTGGCTAGCGGGTGTCTGTCTCTCCCACTTTAGTTGGATCGGGTTCGATGAAAAGGGTCCTTATGAAGGGTAAATAGCAATTGGCATATCACCGTTGTGGTTTTGTGTAGGTAAGAAACGTTCTTGCTAGAAACCCATAGCAGCCACGTAAAACATGCAACAACAATTAGAGGACGTCTAACTTGTTTTTGCAGGGTATGCTATGTGATGTGATATGGCCAAAAGGATGTGATGAATGATATATGTGATGTATGAGATTGATCATGTTCTTGTAATAGGAATCACGACTTGCATGTCGATGAGTATGACAACCGGCAGGAGCCATAGGAGTTGTCTTAATTTATTTATGACCTGCGTGTCAATGAAAACGCCATGTAATTACTTTACTTTATTGCTAACCGTTAGCCATAGTAGTAGAAGTAATAGTTGGCGAGGCAACTTCATGAAGACACGATGATGGAGATCATGGTGTCATGCCGGTGACGATGGTGTTCATGCCGCGCCTCGAAGATGGAGATCAAAGGCGCAAGATGATATTGGCCATATCATGTCACTTTATGATTTGCATGTGATGTTTGTCATGTTTACATCTTATTTGCTTAGAACGACGGTAGCATAAATAAGATGATCCCTCGCAATAATTTCAAGAAAGTGTTCCCCCTAACTGTGCACCGTTGCTAAGGTCCGTTGTTCCGAAGCACCACGTGATGATCGGGTGTGATAGGTTCTAACGTTCGCATACAACGGGTGTAAGCCAGATTTACACACGCAATACACTTAGGTTAACTTGACGAGCCTAGCATGTACAGACATGGCCTCGGAACACGGAAGACCGAAAGGTCGAACATGAGTCGTATAGTGGATACGATCAACATGAAGATGTTCACCGATGATGACTAGTCCGTCTCACGTGATGATCGGACACGGCCTAGTTGACTCGGATCATGTATCACTTAGATGACTAGAGGGATGTCTATCTAAGTGGGAGTTCATTGAATAATTTGATTAGATGAACTTAATTATCATGAACATAGTCAAAAGGTCTTTGCAAATTATGTCGTAGCTCACGCTTTGGTTCTACTGTTTTAGATATGTTCCTAGAGAAAATTTAGTTGAGAGTTGACAGTAGCAATTATGCGGACTGGGTCCGTGAACTGAGGATTGTCCTCATTGCTGCACAGAAGGGCTATGTCCTTAATGCACCGCTCAGTGCGTTGAACCTCGAGCGTCGTCTGTAGATGTTGGGAAACATCTGACATACACGTTTTGATGACTACGTGATAGTTCAGTGCGTAATGCTAACGGTTTAGAATTGTGGCACCAAAGACGTTTTTGAAACATCGCAGAACATATGAGATGTTCCAAAGACTGAAATTGGAATTTCAGACTAGTGCCCACGTCAAGAGGTATGAGACCTCTGACAAGTTTCTTAAGCCTGCAAACTAAGGGAGAAAAACTCAATCGTTGAGCATGTGCTCAGATTGTCTGAGTACTACAATCGCTTGAATCGAGTGGGAGTTAATCTTCCAGATGAGAAAGTGATGGTTCTCCATAGTGACTGCCACCAAGCTATTGGAGCTTCGTGATGAACTATAACATATCAGGGATAGACATGATGGTCCTTGAGCAACTCGCGATGTTTGACACCGCGAAAGTAGAAATCAAGTAGGAGCATCAATTGTTGATGGTTAAAACACTAGTTTCAAGAAGGGCAAGGGAAAGAAGGGATACTTCATGAGACGGCAAATCAGTTGCTGCTCTAGTGAAGAAACCCAAGGTTGAACCAAACCCGAGACTAAGTGCTTCTATAATGAGGGGAACGGTCACTGAAGCAGAACTACCCTAGATACTTGGTAGATGAGAAGGCTGGCAAGGTCGACAGAAGTATTTTGGATATACGTCATATTATTGTGTACTTTACTAGTACTCCTAGTAGCACCAGGGTAATAAATACCGGTTCGGTTGCTAAGCGTTAGTAACTCGAAATAAAAGGCTGCGGAGACTAGCTAAAGGTGAGATGACGATATGTGTTGGAAGTGTTTCCAAGGTTGATGTGATCAAACATCGCACGCTCCCTCTACCATCGAGATTGGTGTTAAACCGAAATAATTGTTATTTGGTGTTTGCGTTGAGCATAGACATGATTGGATTATGTTTATCGCCACACGGTTATTCATTTAAGGAGAATAATGGTTACTCTGTTTATTTGAATAATACCTTCAATGGTCTTGCACCTAAAATGAATGGTTTATTGAATCTCGATCGTAGTGATACACATGTTCATGCCAAAAGATATAAGATAGTAATGATAGTACCACGTACTTGTGGCACTGCCATTTGAGTCATGTTGGTATAAAACGCATGAAGAAGCTCCATGTTGATGGATCTTTGGTCTCACTCGTTTTGAAAAGATTGAGACATGCGGACCGTGTCTATTGGTAGATATGCATGAAGAAACTCCATGCAGATGGATCGTTTGGACTCACTTGATTTTGAATCACTTGAGACATGCAAATCATACCACATGGGCAAGATGACTGAAAGGCCTCGTTTTCAGTAAGATGGAACAAGAAAGCAACTTGTTGGAAGTAATACATTTTGATGTGTGCAGTCCAATGAGTGCTGAGGCATGCAGTGGATATCGTTATGTTCTTACTTCACAGATGATTCGAGTAGATGCTGAGTATATTTACTTGATGAAACACAAGTCTGAATTATTGAAAGGTTCAAGTAATTTCAGAGTGAAGTTGAAGATCGTCGTGACAAGAGGATAAAATGTCTATGATATGATCATAGAGATGAATATCTGAGTTACGAGTTTGGCACACAATTAAGACATTATGGAAATTGTTTCACGACTAATACCGCCTGGACCACCATAGTGTGATGGTGTGTCCGAACATCACAACTGCACCCTATTGGATATGGTGCATACCATGATGTCTCTTATCGAATTACCACTATCGTTTATGGGTTAGGTATTAGAGACAACCGCACTCACTATAAATAGGGCACCACACAATTCCGTTGAGACGACACCGTATGAACTATGGTTTAGAAAAACCCTAAGCTGTCGTTTCTTAAAAGTTTGGGGCTGCGATGCTTATGTGAAAAAGTTTCAGGCTGATAAGCTCGAACCCAAAGCGGATAAATGCATCTTCATAGAATACCCAAAACAGTTGGGTATACCTCCTATTTCAGATCCGGAAGCAAAAGTGATTGTTTCTAGAAACGGGTCCTTTCTCGAGGAAAAGTTTCTCTCGAAAGAATTGAGTGGGAGGATGGTGGAGACTTGATGAGGTTATTGAACCGTCACTTCAACTAGTGTGGAGCAGGGCACAGGAAGTTGTTCCTGTGGCACCTACACCGATTGAAGTGGAAGCTTATGATAGTGATCATGAAACTTCGGATCAAGTCACTACCAAACCTCATAGGTCGACAAGGATGCATACTACTTCAGAGTGGTACGTAATCCTGTCTTGGAAGTCATGTTGCTAGACAACAATGAACCTACGAGCTATGGAGAAGCGATGGTGGGCCCGGATTCCGACGAATGGCTCGAGGCCATAAAATCCGAGAGAGGATCCATGTATAAAAACAAAGTATAGACTTTGGAAGAACTACTTGATGGTCGTAAGGCTGTTGGGTGCAGATGGATTTTAAAAGGAAGATGGACAATGATGGTAAATGTCACCATTAAGAAAGCTCGACTTGTCGTTAAGATGTTTTCCGACAAGTTCAAAGGAGTTGACTACGATGAGACTTTCTCACTCGTAGCGATGCTAAGAGTCTGTTGGAATTATGTTAGCAGTTACTGCATTATTTATGAAATCTTGCAGATAGGATGTCAAAACATTGTTTCCTCGACGTTTTTCTTGAGGAAAGGTTGTATGTGATAAAACCAGAAGTTTTTTGACAATCCTGAAAGATGCTAACAAGTATGCGAAGCTCCAGCAATCCTTCTAAGGACTGGAGTAAGCATCTCGGAGTTGGAATGTACGCTTTGATGAGATGATCAAAGATTTTGGGTTTATACAAAGTTTATGAGAAACTTGTATTTCCAAAGAAGTGAGTGGGAGCACTATAGAATTTCTGATGAGTATATGTTGTTGACTATTGTTGATCAGAAATGATGTAGAGTTTCTGGAAAGCATATAGGGTTATTTGAAAAGTATTTTTCAATGGAAAACCTGGATTAAGCTACTTGAACATTGAGCATCAAGATCTATAAGGATAGATCAAAATCGCTTAATAGTACTTTCAAACGAACACATACCATGACAGAATTTTGAAGGAGTTCAAAAATAGATCGGCAAAGAAGGAGTTCTTGGCTGTGTTATAAGGTATGAGTATTGAGTAAAACTCAAGACCTGACCACGGCAGAATAGAGAGAAAGGACGAAGGTCGTCCCCTATGATTTAGACGTAGGCTCTAAAGTATGATGTGTTGTGTACCGCACCTAAAGTGTGCCAAGCCATGAGTTAGTCAAGGGGTACAAGTGTGATCTAGGAATGGATCACAGGACAACGGTCAAGGTTATCCTTAGTAACTAGTGGACTAAGGAATTTTCTCGATTATGGAGGTGGTAAAAGAGTTCGTCGTAAAGGGTTACGCCGATGCAATCTTTGACACTAATCTGGATGATTCTGAGTAGTAAACCGGATTTGTATAGTAGAACAGTTATTTGGAATAGCACCAAATAGAGCGTGGTAGCTGCATATACAAGATGACATAGAGATTTGTAAAGCACACACGGATCTGAAAGGTTCAGACCCGTTGACTATAACATCTCTCACAAGCATAACATGATCAAACCCAGAACTCATTGAGTGTTAATCACATGGTAATGTGAACTAGATTATTGACTCTAGTAAACTCTTTGGGTGTTAGTCACATGGGGATGTGACCTTGAGTGTTAATCACATAGCGATGTGAACTGGATTATTGACTCTAGTGCAAGTGGGAGACTGTTGGAAATATGCCCTAGAGGCAATAATAAATTAGTTATTATTATATTTCCTTGTTCATGATAATCGTTTATTATCCATGCTAGAATTGTATTGATAGGAAACTCAGATACATGTGTGGATACATAGACAACACCATGTCCCTAGTAAGCCTCTAGTTGACTAGCTCGTTGATCGATAGATGGTTACGGTTTCCTGACCATGGACATTGGATGTCGTTGATGACGGGATCACATCATTAGGAGAATGATGTGATGGACAAGACCCAATCCTAAGCCTAGCACAAGATCGTGTAGTTCGTATGCTAAAGCTTTTCTAATGTCAAGTATCATTTCCTTAGACCATGAGATTGTGCAACTCCCGGATACCGTAGGAATGCTTTGGGTGTACCAAACGTCACAACGTAACTGGGTGGCTATAAAGGTGCACTGCGGGTATCTCCGAAAGTGTCTGTTGGGTTGGCACGAATCGAGACTGGGATTTGTCACTCCGTGTAACGGAGAGGTATCTCTGGGCCCACTCGGTAGGACATCATCATAATGTGCACAATGTGACCAAGGAGTTGATCACGGGATGATGTGTTATGGAACAAGTAAAGAGACTTGCCGGTAACAAGATTGAACGAGGTATCGGGATACCCACGATCGAATCTCGGGCAAGTATCGTACCGATAGACAAAGGGAATTGTATACGGGATTGACTGAATCCTTGACATCGTGGTTCATCCGATGAGATCATCGTGGAACATGTGGGAGCCAACATGGGTATCCAGATCCCGCTCTTGGTTATTGACCAAAGAGATGTCTCGGTCATGTCTGCATGGTTCCCAACCCGTAGGGTCTACACACTTAAGGTTCAATGACGCTAGGGTTATTAGGAGGACTTGTATGTGATTACCGAATGTTGTTCGGAGTCCCGGATGAGATCCCGGACGTCAAGGAGTTTCGGAATGGTCCGGAGGTAAAGATTTATATATGGAATGTTATTGTTCGGGTTCCAGGAAAAGTTCGGTTTTTCCGGTATTGTACCGGGAAGCTTCCGGGAGGTTCCAGAGGATTCCGGAGGGGTCCGAAGGTCCGGAAAATGTTCCACCACGTCCAATACAGCAGCATTGGCTGTAGGGGGGCTCCCTAGCCTTAATGGGCCAGGGGCACCAGCCCCCCCAAGGCCCATGCGCATGGGAGAGGGGAAACCCTAAGGGGGAGGGCCTCCACTTGATTTGGGAGGCACTCCTCCCCCCATTGGCCGCCGCCCCCAACCCTAGATGGGATCTAGGGGGGCGGCCCCCTCTCTTCCCACCTATAAATAGTGGAGGGGTGGGAGGGCGGTCATACCCTTGCACTTGGCGCGGCCCCTCCCCTCCAATACCTCTCCTCCTCCGCGTGAGCTTAGCGAAGCCCTGCCGGAGAACTGCCACTCCATCACCACCATGCCGTCGTGCTGCTGTTGGACTCTCTTCCTCAACCTCTCCCTCCTCCTTGCTAGATCAAGGCGCGGGAGACGTCTCCATTCCGTATGTGTGTTGAACGCGGAGGTGCCGTCCGTTCGGCGCTAGGATCATCGGTGATTTGGATCACGACGAGTACGACTCCATCAACCCCGTTCTCTTGAACGCTTCCGCTTAGAGATCTTCAAGGGTATGAAGATGCACTCCCTCTCTCTCGTTGCTAGTATCTCCTAGATTGATCTTGGTGACATGTAGGAAAATTTTGAATTATTGCTACATTCCCCAACAGCGGGCTTGTCATCCATCTTCCAAGGCATAGGTTCACCATCATAGAAGGATGGTCGAGTCTCCGGAATCCTCGAATCTGAAGCCAAACTCATTCTTTTGAATCTATATTCATACTCACGGTTTTGGTTTTGCAGGTCATAGATTTGGGCTTGGAGGTGCTCGATCTTCTCATGCAGCTTGAAGATGGCCTCCTCGGTGTTCTTGGCATCCGGCTTATAGTTGTTAGTGAACTCCGCGAGCATCGTGTGGCTAGTGTTGATTCCACGCTCCACCATCCCCTAGCACTTGAAAACTTGTTGCTCCATTGCTTCGAGCCTCATCTCCATGCTTCCGGTTCCCTTTGGTCCCTCAGCATCGCGGATGTGCAGCAACCCATCACGCATCTCAATGGTTTGAGGGTGTCGCAGCACCTCCGCGAGGTAAGGGTTGATGACCTTCTCGAAGAACTTGTCCTTGGAAGCACTTGGGGATGTCATGATAATCTAGATCTGTCAGAAAAACAGATCGAAACAAAAATAGGAGATTTTTACGTGATACAGGAGTCAAAACCCCCGGGAGATTATATAATAAATTTTTACTGACCAAAATACGTATTGTGCAAGAAAACGGAGTCCGGAAGGCACACGAGGAGCTCACGAGGTAGGGGGGCGCGCCCTCCACCCTCGTGGGGCCCTCGTGTCCTTCTGGGACTGCTACTTAATTATATATATTTCTAAATATTCCAAAACGGAGAAATATTGCCTTAAAAATTGTTTTGGAGTCAGTTTACTTACCGTACCACATACCTATTCCTTTTCGGAGTCTGAAACGTTCTGGAAAGTGTCCCTTATGTATTCCTCCGGGGTTACGGTTTCAATAATATTGATTTCAATATTTATGGGTTTACCTGAGATATAATGTTTAATTCTCTGACCATTATCACCTTCGGATTTGTGCCTTCGAAGTTGTTGATTTTTATGGCACCGGAATGATAGACCTCCTCGATAACATAGGGGCCTTCCCATTTAGAGAGAAGTTTTCCTGCAAAAAATCTTAAACGAGAGTTGTATAGCAATACATAATCACCTACATTAAACTCACGCTTTTGTATCCTTTTGTCATGCCATCTTTTAACCTTTTCTTTAAACAACTTGGCATTTTCATAAGCTTGGGCTCTCCATTCATCAAGTGAGCTAATATCAAATAACCTCTTTTCACTGGCAAGTTTGAAATCATATTGAGCTCTTTAATAGCCCAATATGTCTTATGTTCTAGTTCGAGAGGTAAGTGACATGCTTTTCCATATACCATTTTATACGGAGACATACCCATAGGATTTTTATATGCAGTTCTATAGGCCCATAATGCATCATCAAGTTTCTTGGACCAATTCTTTCTAGACCTATTGACAGTCTTTTGCAAAATTAATTTGAGTTCTCTATTACTCAATTCTACTTTACCACTAGACTGTGGGTGATACGGAGATGCAATTCTATGATTGACGTCATATTTAGCAAGCATTTTACGGAAAGCACCATGAATAAAATGTGAACCACCATCAGTCATTAAATATCTAGGGACTCCAAACCTCAGAAAAATAACTTCTTTAAGCATTTTAATAGAAGTGTTATGATCAGCACTACTAGTTGGAATAGCTTCTACCCACTTAGTAACGTAATCAACAGCAACTAAAATATGTGTATATCCATTAGAGGCAGGAAAAGGTCCCATATAATCAAAGCCCCAAACATCAAATGGTTCAATAACAAGTGAATAGTTCATAGGCATTTCTTGACGTCTACTAATATTACCAATTATTTGACATTCATCACAAGATAGGACAAACTTACGGGCATCCTTGAAGAGAGTAGGCCAATAAAAACCGGATTGCAATACCTTATGTGCAGTTCTATCTCCCGCGTGGTGTCCTCCATAAGTTTCAGAGTGGCACTTGCGTAGGATCTGTTCCTGTTCATGCTCAGGTACACAACGTCTAATAACATCATCCACTCCTTCTTTATAAAGATGTGGGTCATCCCAAAAGTAACGTCTCAAATCATAGAAGAACTTTTTCTTTTGTTGGTACGTGAAGCTAGGTGGTATAAATTTAGCTACTATGTAATTAGCATAATCAGCATACCAAGGAGTACTACAAGAAGTACTTATGACATTTAATTGTTCATCAGGAAAGCTATCATCAATAGGTAGTGGGTCATCAAGAACATTCTCTAACCTAGATAAGTTGTCTGCAACGGGGTTCTCAGCTCCTTTTCTATCAACAATATGCAAATCAAATTCTTATAGCAAGAGAACCCATCTAATAAGTCTAGGTTTAGCATCTTTCTTCTCCATAAGATATTTAATAGCAGCATGATCAGTGTGGATAGTTACTTCAGAATTGACAATATAAGGTCTAAACTTATCACAAGCAAATACAACTGCTAAAAGTTCTTTTTCAGTAGTAGCATAATTTCTTTGAGCATTGTCTAGGGTCTTACTAGCATAATGGATAACATTTAATTTCTTATCAACTCTTTGCCCTAAAACAGCACCTACATCATAATCGCTAGCATCACACATAATTTCAAAGGGTAAATTCCAATCAGGTGGCTGAACAATAGGTGCAGAGACTAATGCTTTCTTAAGTATTTCAAATGCTTCTACACAATCGTCATCAAAGACAAATGGTATATCTTTTTGTAATAAATTAATTAGAGGCCAAGAAATTTTTGAGAAGTCCTTAATGAACCTCCTATGAAATCTGGCGTGACCAAGGAAACTTCTTATACCTTTGATGTCCTTGGGACATGGCATCTTTTCAATAGCATCAACCTTGGCTTTATCAACTTAAATACCTCTTTCAGAAACTTTATGCCCCAAGACAATACCTTCATTAACCATAAAGTGGCACTTTTCCCAATTCAAGACAAGATTAGTTTCTTCACATCTTTGCAAAACTCGATCAAGATTGCTCAAGCAATCATCAAAAGAAGATCCATAGACGGAAAAGTCATCCATGAAATCCTCAGAAATCTTTTCGCAGAAGTCAGAGAATATAGCCATCATGCATCTTTGAAAGGTAGCAGGTGCATTACATAAACCAAAAGGCATACGTCTATAAACAAAAGTACCAAAAGGGCATGTAAAAGTTGTCTTTGATTGATCTTTAGCCGACACATGTATTTGAGAGAAACCAGAATAACCATCTAGAAAGCACCAATGTGTATGTTTGCATAATCTTTCTAGCATTTGATCGATAAAAGGTAAGTGGTAATGATCCTTCTTAGTAGCCTTATTTAATTTGCGGAAATCAATTACCATCCTATAACCTGTAATAATTCTTTGTGGAATCAATTCATCTTTATCATTAGGAACAACAGTAATATCTCCCTTCTTAGGGACACAATGAATAGGACTTAGCCACTGACTATCAGCAACGGGATAAATTATACCTGCCTCCAGAAGCTTTAGTATTTCTTTTCTTACCACTTCTTTCATTTTAGGATTCAGACGTCATTGAGGATCACGAACTGGTTTGGCATCTGCTTCCAAATTTATTTTATGTTGACATAGAGTGGGACTAATGCCCTTAAGATCATCAAGAGTATATCCAATAGCATCATGGTGCTTCTTCAGAGTTTTCAATAATCTTTCTTCTTCATGCTCTGAAAGGTTAGCACTAATAATAACAGGATATATCTTCTTTTCATCAAGATAAGCATATTTAAGATTATCAGGCAACGGTTTAAGCTCAAACACGGGATCACCCTTAGGTGGAGGAGGATCCCCTAGGATTTCAACAGGCAAATTGTGTTTCAGAATAGGTTCCTGTTTAAAGAATACTTCATCTATTTCCCTTCTTTCATTCATAAACATATCATTCTCATGGTCTAGGAAATATTGTTCTAAAGGATCATTAGGAGGTACGGCAATAGAAGCAAGACCAATAATTTCATCCTTACTAGGCAATTCTTCTTCATGGTGTTGTTTACTAAATTTAGAGAAATTAAACTCATGAGCCATATCATCTAAGCCGATAGTAACAACGTCCCTTGTGCAATCTATGGTAGCATTAACAGTATTTAAGAAGGGTCTACCAAATATAATGGGACAAAAGCTATCTTGTGGGGAACCAAGAACAAGAAAATTAGCAGGATATTTAGTTTTCCCACACAAGACTTCAACATCACTAACAATTCTCATTGGTGAAATAGTATCTCTATTAGCAAGTTTAATAGTAACATCAATTTCTTCTAACTCAACAGGTGCAATGTCATGCATAATTTCTTTGTATAAGTCAATAGGTATTGCACTAGCACTAGCACCCATATCACATAAGCCATGATAACAATGATCTCCTATTTTAACAGAAATAACAGGCATGCCTACCACGGGTCTAGGTTTATCTGTATCACGGGGTTTAGCAATTCTAGCAGTTTCATTACAGAAGTAAATAACATGCCCATCTATATTATCAGACAAGAGATCAA
The DNA here is from genome assembly GCF_018294505.1 of Triticum aestivum. Classification (NCBI taxonomy): domain Eukaryota; kingdom Viridiplantae; phylum Streptophyta; class Magnoliopsida; order Poales; family Poaceae; genus Triticum; species Triticum aestivum. The sequence continues at coordinate 653,648,917 of NC_057800.1, read as the reverse complement.
CTTTAACTTGCTCAGGAGGTGTATATGTTTCAATATTGCTTTTACGAACCACAGTTGAAGCTTTAGCATGATCCTTTATCCTAACAGGGAAAGGTGGTTTCTCAACATAACAAGTAGGAACAATAGGATCATTATAAGTGACAGTCTTTTCTTCAACTTTAATAGGTGCAGCTACTTTTACTTCTATGGGAGGATGATATTTAAACCACTTCTTCTTAGGGAGATCAACATAAGTAGCAAAAGATTCACAGAAAGAAGCTACTATCTCAGAATCAAGTCCATATTTAGTGCTAAACTTACGGAAAATATCGGTATCCATAAAAGATTTAACACAATCAAACTTAGGTGTCATACCTGACTCCTTACCATTGTCGAGATCCCAATGTTCAGAGTTGCATTTAATTCTATCCAATAAATCCCATCTAAATCCAATAGTCTTCATCATAAAAGAGCCAGCACAAGAAGTATCGAGCATGGTGCAATTATTTTCAAAAAGCCGAGCATAATTTTTTTGAAGAATTGTTTCTCTTGGAAGCTCATGATTGGGGCATGAATATAACATTGATTTAAGCCTCCCCCAAGCTTGAGCGATGCTTTCTCCTTCGTGAGGCCAAAAATTATATATATAATTACGATCACGATGAACAAGATGCATAGGATAATACTTTTGATGAAATTCCAATTTCAATCTTCTATAATTCCATGATCTCGTATCATCACGTAGCCTATACCATATCAATGCGTATCCCTTCAAAGATAAAGGGAAGACCTTCTTCTTAGCAACATCATCGGGTATACCTGCTAGCTTAAATAATCCACAAACTTCATCCACATATATTAGGTGTTCATGAGGATGCTTTGTTCCATCTCCTGTAAAAGGATTAGTGATACGTCTCGAACGTATCTATAATTCTTGATTGCTCCATGCTATATTATCTACTGTTTTGGGCAATATTGGGCTTTATTTTCCACTTTTATATTACTTTTGGGACTAACCTATTAACCGGAGGCCCAACCCAGATTTGCTGTTTTATGCCTATTTCAGTGTTTCGAAGAAAAGGAATATCAAACGGAGTCGAAACGGAACGAAATCAACTGGAGAAGTTATTTTTGGAACGAAAGCCACCGGATAGACTTGGACTCCACGTCAGGAGATACGGGAGGTGCTCACGAGGGTGGGGGCGCCCCCCTAGGGCGCGCCCCCTGCCTTGTGGGGCCCTCGTGGCTCCCCTGATGTACGTCTTCCGCCTATATAACTCCACGTACCCTAAAACTTCCAAAGAACACAATAGATCGGGAGTTCCGCCGCCAGAAGCCTCCGTAGCCACCGAAAACCAATCTAGACCCGTTCCGGCACCCTGCCGGAGGGGCAATCCTTCTCCGGTGGCCATCTTCATCATCTCGGTGCTCTCCATGACGAGGAGGGAGTAGTTCTCCCTCGGGGCTGAGGGTATGTACCAGTAGCTATGTGTTTGATCTCTCTCTCTCTCTTGTGTTCTTGATTTGGCACGATCTTGATGTATCGCGAGCTTTGCTATTATATTTGGATCCTATGATGTTTTCTCCCCCCTCTACTCTCTTGTAATGAATTGAGTTTCCCCTTTGAAGTTATCTTATCGGATTGGGTCTTTAAAGATTTGAGAATACTTGATGTATGTCTTGCCGTGCATATCTGTGGTGAAAATGGGATACCACGTGATTCACTTGATGTATGTTTTGGTGATCAACTTGCGGGTTCCGCCCATGAACCTATGCATAGGGGTTGGCACACGTTTTCGTCATGATTCTCCGGTAGAACTTTGGGGCACTCTTTGAGGTCCTTTCTGTTGGTTGAATAGATGAATCTGAGATTGTGTGATGCATATCGTATAATCATACCCACGGATACTTGAGGTGACATTGGAGTATCTAGGTGACATTAGGGTTTTGATTGATTTGTGTCTTAAGGTGTTATTCTAGTACGAACTCTAGGGCTGTTTGTGACACTTATAGGAATAACCCAATGGATTAATTGGAAAGAATAATTTTGAGGTGGTTTCGTATCCTACCATAATCTCTTCGTTCGTTCTCCGCTATTAGTGACTTTGGAGTGACTCTTTGTTGCATGTTGAGGGATGGTTTTATGATCCAATTATGTTAGTATTTGTTGAGGGAACTTACACTAGCGAAAGTATGAACCCTAGGACTTATTTCCTATCATTGGAATACCGTTTACGCTCACTTTTATCATTAGTTACCTTGCTGTTTTTATAATTTCAGATTACAAATACCTTTATCTACCATCCATATACCACTTGTATCAGCATCTCTTCGCTGAACTAGTGCACCTATACAATTTACCATTGTATTGGGTGTGTTGGGGACACAAGAGACTCTTTGTTATTTGGTTGCAGGGTTGCTTGAGAGGGACTATCTTCATCCTACGCCTCCTATGGATTGATAAACCTTAGGTCATCCACTTGAGGGAAATTTGCTACTGTCCTACAAACCTCTGCACTTGGAGGCCCAACAACGTCTACAAGAAGAAGGTTGTGCAGTAGCAGTGTTCAAGAAAGCGTTTTTAAGCGATGCTTAAGCGCGATTAAGCGCTGAGCGATGGCAAAGCGCTTCGCTTTTGCCCTAAGCGGTAGATTAAGCATTTTTTATTTAAATTTGACAAAGTTGCTATCTATGATGATTCTTGTGATGACTTGTATGCTATAAAGAATAATTATATCCATGAAACTTGTCATCATGATTTTAGTTTTCAATTGGATTATGCCTCACATGATAATTATTTTGTTGAGCTTGCTCCCACTACTATTCATGAGAAGAAATTTGCTTATGTGGAGAGTAATAAAATTTCTATGCTTGTAGACCATGAAAAGAATGCCTTATGTGATAGTTATATTGTTGAATTCATTCATGATGCTACTGAAAATTATTATGAGGGAGGAACATATGCTTGTAGGAATTGCAATAATATCAAGTTTCCTCTCTATGTGCTTAAAATCTTAAAGTTATGCTTGTTTTACCCTCCTATGCTAGTTGATTATTGTTCCCACAAGTTGTTTGCTCACAAAATCCCTATGCATAGGAAGTGGGTTAGACTTAAATGTGCTATTCATATTCTTCATGATGCTCTCTTTATGTTTAAATTCTTATCTTTTATGTGAGCATTATTGACATCGTCATCTCTAGCTAGGGGCGTTAAACGATAGCGCTTGTTGGGAGGCAACCCAATTTTATTTTTATTCCTTGCTTTTTGTTCCTGTTTAGTAATAAATAATACATCTAGCCTCTGTTTATATGTGGTTTTATGTGTTTAATTAGTGTTTGTGCCAAGTAGAACCTTTGGGAACACTTGGGGAAAGTCTTGTTGATCATGCTGTCAAAAACAGAAACTTTAGCGCTCATGAGAATTGCTGCCATTTTTATTTGGAGAATGATATTTAGCTAATTCTTTTTGCAGATGATTAATATATAAATTACTCAGGTCCAGAAATTTATTTGAGAATTTTATGAGTTCCATAAGTATACGTTTGATCCACATTACTACAGACTGTTATGTTTTTTTGACAGATTCTGTTTTCGATGTGTTGTTTGCTTATTTTGATGAATCTATGGCTAGTAAAATAGTTTATAAACCATAGATAAGTTGGAATACAGTAGGTTTAACAACAATATAAATAAAGAATGAGTTAATTACAGTATCTTGAAGTGGTGATTTATTTTCTTATACTAACGGAGCTTACGAGTTTTCGGTTAAGTTTTGTGTTGTGAAGTTTTCAAGTTTTGGGTAAGGATTCGATGGACTATGGAACAAGGAGTGGCAAGAGCCTAAGCTTGGGGATGCCCAAGGCACCCCAAGGTAATATTCAAGGACAACCAAGAGCCTAAGCTTGGGGATGCCCCGGAAGGCATCCCCTCTTTCGTCTTCGTTCATCGGTAACTTTACTTGGAGCTATATTTTTATTCACCACATGATATGTGTTTTGCTTGGAGCGTCAATTTATTTTATTAGGATATGCTTTATTTTATTTATAACAATGTTTTGCATATTTTATTTCAATAAAAGTGGCATTGATAGCCTTTACTATGCCTATTTTAGAAGTCCACATGTTGCTCTTTGAAAACAGAAAGTTTACCGCTGTTGCAATAATTCCCTAGAAAATTCAGAACGTGATAAAATGTTGAAACCTTTTGCATATTAAGATCTGATAAATTTAATACAGTGGGAATTTTCTTTCACAATTTTTGTAATTAGGTAAGTATGGATGTTGCAGCATTCTTTACAGACTATCCTGTTTAGGCAGATTGCTGTTATGTTTGCATTGTTTGCATATGTTTGCTTCTTTAATGATTCTATTTGAGGATAGGACTATTAAATATGCAGAGGCATTTAGTATGCAATGTTGAATAATAATTTTAGTGATTTGCTACAGTAGAGTATGATAAGGTTTTTGCAATGGTTTATACTAACTTATCTCATGAGTCCTTGTTGAGTTTTGTGTGGATGAAGCTTTTGAGATTTGGGGAGACCGTGATATGAGAGGAATTAAGGAGACAAAAAAGCTCAAGCTTGGGGATGCCCAAGGCACCCCAAGATAATATTTCAAGAAGTCTCAAGCGTCTAAGCTTGGGTATGCCCCGGTTGGCATCCCACCTTTCTTCTTCAACAGCTATCGGTTAGTATCGGTTGATCCTAAGTTTTTGCTTCTTCACATGATGTTTGCTATTCTTAGATGTCATTTTATTTTGCTTTGCTTGCTGTTTGAATAGAATACCAAGATCTGAAATTATTAAATGTTAGAGAGTCTTCACATAGTTTCATAATTATTCAACTACTCATTGATCTTCACTTATATCTTTCCGAGTAGTTTGTTGTTGCTCTAGTGCTTCACTTATTTCTTTTTAGAGTACGGTGGTAGTTTTATTTTGAAGAAATAGATGAACTCTCATGCTTCACTTATATTATTTTGAGAGTCTTAAATAGCATGGTAATTTGCTTAAAATCCTAATATGCTAGGTATTCAAGAATAATAAAATTCTCTTATGAGTGTGTTGAATACTAAGAGAAGTTTGATACTTGATGATTGTTTTGACATATGAGGATGGTGATATTAGAGTCATGCTAGTTGAGTGGTTATGAATTTGAGAAATACTTGTGTTGAAGTTTGTGATTCCCGTAGCATGCACATATGGTGAACCGTTATGTGATGAAGTCAGAGCATGATTTATTTATTGATTGCCTTCCTTATGAGTGGCAGTCGAGGATGAGTGATGGTCTTTTCCTACCAATCTATCCCCCTAGGAGCATGCGCGTAGTACTTTGTTTCGATAACTAATAGATTTTTGCAATAAGTATGTGAGCTCTTTATGACTAATGTTGAGTCCATGAATTATACACACCCTCACCCTTCCACCATTGCTAGCCTCTCTAGTACCGCGCAACTTTCACCGGTACCATAAACCCACCATATACCTTCCTCAAAACAGTCACCATACCTACCTATTATGGCATTTCCATAGCCATTCCGAGATATATTGCCATGCAACTTTCCACCATTCCATTCATCATGACACATTCATCATTGTCATATTGCTTAGCATGATCATGTAGTTGACATAGTATTTGTGGCAAAGCCACTGTTCATAATTATTTCATACTTGTCACTCTTGATTCATTGCACATCCCGGTACACCGCCGGAGGCATTCATATACAGTCATATTTTGTTCTAAGTATCGAGTTGTAATTATTGAGTTGTAAGAAGAATAAAAGTGTGATGATCATCATTATTAGAGCATTGTCCCAAGTGAGGAAAGGATGATGGAGACTATGATTCCCCCACAAGTCGGGATGAGACTCCGGACGAAAAATTAAAAAAAAATAAAAAATAAAAAATAAAAGAAAGAAAAGAGGCCATAAAAAAGAGAAAAGGCCCAAATAAAAAAATAAAAAAATGAGAGAAAAAGAGAGAAGGGACAATGCTACTATCCTTTTACCACACTTGTGCTTCAAAGTAGCACCATGATCTTCATGATAGAGAGTCTCCTATGTTGTCACTTTCATATACTAGTGGGAATTTTACATTATAGAACTTGGCTTGTATATTCCAATGATGGGCTTCCTCAAAATGCCTTAGGTCTTCGTGAGCAAGCAAGTTGGATGCACACCCACTAGTTTCTTTTGTCGAGCTTTCATACACTCATAGCTCTAGTGCATCCGTTGCATGGCAATCCCTACTCACTCACATTGATATCTATTGATGGGCATCTCCATAGCCCGTTGATACGCCTAGTCGATGTGAGACTATCTTCTACCTTTTTGTCTTCTCCACAACCACCATTCTATTCCACCTATAGTGCTATGTCCATGGCTCACGCTCATGTATTGCGTGAAGATTGAAAAAGTTTGAGAACATCAAAAGTATGAAACAATTGCTTGGCTTGTCATCGGGGTTGTGCATGATTTAAATATTTTGTGTGGTGAAGATAGAGCATAGCCAGACTATATGATTTTGTAGGGATAACTTTCTTTGGCCATGTTATTTTAAGAAGACATGATTGCTTAGTTAGTATGCTTGAAGTATTATTATTTTTATGTCAATATGAACTTTTGTCTTGAATCTTATGGATCTGAATATTCATATCACAAGTAAGAAGAATTACATTGAAATTATGCCAACTAGCATTCCACATCAAAAATTATCTTTTTATCATTTACCTACTCGAGGACGAGCAGGAATTAAGCTTGGGGATACTCATACGTCTCCAACCTATCTATAATTTTTGATTGCTCCATGCTATATTATCTACTGTTTTGGGCAATATTGGGCTTTATTTTCCACTTTTATATTACTTTTGGGACTAACCTATTAACCGGAGGCCCAGCCCAGATTTGTTGTTTTATGCCTATTTCAGTGTTTTGAAGAAAAGGAATATCAAACGGAGTCGAAATAGAACGAAATCAACTGGAGAAGTTATTTTTGGAATGAAAGCCACCGGATAGACTTGGACTCCACGTCAGCAGATACGGGAGGTGCTCACGAGGGTGGGCCCCCCTAGGGCGCGCCCCCTGCCTCGTGGGGCCCTCGTGGCTCTCCTGACGTACTTCTTCCGCCTATATAACTCCATGTACCCTAAAACTTCCAGAGAACACAATAGATCGGGAGTTCCATCGCCAGAAGCCTCTGTAGCCACCGAAAACCAATCTAGACCCGTTTCGGCACCCTGCCGTAGGGGGCAATCCTTCTCTGGTGGCCATCTTCATCATCCCGGTGCTCTCCATGACGAGGAGGGAGTAGTTCTCCCTTAGGGCTGAGGGTATGTACCAGTAGCTATGTGTTTGATCTCTCTCTCTCTCGTGTTCTTGATTTGGCACGATCTTTATGTATCGCGAGCTTTGCTATTATATTTGGATCATATGATGTTTTCTCCCCCCTCTACTCTCTTGTAATGAATTGAGTTTCCCCTTTGAAGTTATCTTATCGGATTGAGTCTTTAAAGATTTGAGAACACTTGATGTATGTCTTGCCGTGCGTATCTGTGGTGACAATGGGATACCACGTGATTCACTTGATGTATGTTTTGGTGATCAACTTGCGGGTTCTGCCCATGAACCTATGCATAGGGGTTGGCACACGTTTTCATCGTGATTCTCCGGTAGAACTTTGGGGCACTCTTTGAGGTCCTTTGTGTTGGTTGAATAGATGAATCTGAGATTGTGTTATGCATATCCTATAATCATACCCACGGATACTTGAGGTGACATTGGAGTATCTAGGTGACATTAGGGTTTTGATTGATTTGTGTCTTAAGGTGTTATTCTAGTACGAACTCTAGGGCTGTTTGTGACACTTATAGGAATAACCCAACGGATTGATTGGAAAGAATAACTTTGAGGTGGTTTCGTACCCTACCATAATCTCTTAGTTCGATCTCCGCTATTAGTGACTTTGGAGTGACTCTTTGTTGCATGTTGAGGGATAGTTTTATGATCCAATTATGTTAGTATTGTTGAGGGAATTTACACTAGCGAAAGTATGAACCCTAGGCCTTATTTCCTATCATTGCAATACCGTTTACGCTCTCTTTTATCATTAGTTACCTTGCTGTTTTTATAATTTCAGATTACAAATACCTTTATCTACCATCCATATACCACTTGTATCACCATCTCTTTGCCGAACTAGTGCACCTATACAATTTACCATTGTATTGGGTGTGTTGGGGACACAAGAGACCCTTTGTTATTTGGTTGTAGGGTTGCTTGAGAGAGACCATCTTCATCCTACACCGCCTACGGATTGATAAACCTTAGGTCATCCACTTGAGGGAAATTTGCTACTGTCCTACAAACCTCTGCACTTGGAGGCCCAACAACGTCTACAAGAAGAAGGTTGTGTAGTACACATCAATTAGCTAGCAGTTTTTCTATCATACCCGAAGGATACTCATAATGAATTTCATTTTCAATAGGTTCAGTAGGTTGAGGAGCAACTCTTTGCTCTACTGGTCGGGGTGAAGATACCCCGAACAAGCCCCTCAGAGGATTACTTTCCATAGTAACAAGTGACAGTAAATTTCAGCACACTATATAAATTTTTCCTTACCAAATTCCACCTACCAAAGGCGCTTCACTCCCCGACAACAACGCCAGAAAAGAGTCTTGATGACCCACAAGTATAGGGGATCTATCGTAGTCCTTTTGATAAGTAAGAGTGTCGAACCCAACGAGGAGCAGAAGGAAATAATAAGCGGTTTTCAGCAAGGTATTCTCTGCATGTACTGAAATAAGTGGTAACATATAGTTTTGTGATGAGATAATTTGTAATGAGCAACAAGTAACAAAAGTAAATAAAGTGCAGCAAGGTGGCCCAATCCTTTTTGTAGCAAAGGACAAGCCTGGACAAACTCTTATATAAGGAAAAGCGCTCCCGAGGACACATGGGAATATCGTCAAGCTAGTTTTCATCACGTTCATATGATTCACGTTCGGTACTTTGATAATTTGACATGTGGGTGGACCGGTGCTTGGGTGCTGTTCTTACTTGAACAAGCATCCCACTTATGATTAACCTCTATTGCAGGCATCCGCAACTACAACAAAAGTATTAAGGTAAACCTAACCATAGCATGAAACATATGGATCCAAATCAGCCCCTTACGAAGCAACACATAAACTAGGGTTTAAGCTTCTGTCACTCTAGCAACCCATAATCTACTTATTACTTCCCAATGCCTTCCTCTAGGCCCAAATAATGGTGAAGTGTTATGTAGTCGACGTTCACATAACACCACTAGAGGCTAGACAACATACATCCTATCAAAATATCAAACAAATACCAAATTCACATGACTACTAATAGCAAGACTTCTCCCTTGTCCTCAGGAACAAACGTAACTACTCATAAAGCATATTCATGTTCATAATCAGAGGGGTAATAATATGCATAAAGGATCTGAACATATGATCTTCCACCAATTAAACCAACTAGCATCAACTACAAGGAGTAATTAACACTACTAGCAACCTACTAGCACCAATCCCGGACTTGGAGACAAGAATTGGATACAAGAGATGAACTAGGGTTTTGAGATGAGATGGTGCTGATGAAGGTGTTGATGGAGACTGCCCTCTCCCGATGAGAGGAGTGTTGGTGATGATGATGGAGATGATTTCCCCTCCGGGAGGGAAGTTTCCCCAGCAGAACAGCTCTGCTGGAGCCCTAGATTGGTTCCGCCAAGGTTCTGCCTAGGTTCCACCTCGTGGCGGTGGAGTTTCATCCCGAAAGGTTGCTTCTTATTTTTTTTCTCGACGAAAGACTTCATATAGGAGAAGATGGTCATCGAAGAGCCACCAGGGGCCCACGAGGTAGGGGCACGCCCTAAGGGGGGTGCCCCCACCCTCGTGGGAAGGGTGTGGGCCCCCTGGTCTTCATATTTGGCGAGGATTTTTCATTATTTATTATAAGGTATTCCATGGAGTTTCAGGACTTTTGGAGTTGTGCAGAATAGGTCTCTAATATTTGCTCCTTTTCCAGCCCAGAATTCCAGCTGCCGGCATTCTCCCTCCTTATGTAAACCTTGTAAAATAAGAGAGAATAGCCATAAGTATTGTGACATAATGTGAAATAACAGCCCATAATGCAATAAATATTGATATAAAAGCATGATGCAAAATGGACGTGTCAACTCCCCCAAGCTTAGACCTCGCTTGTCCTCAAGCAAAAGCTGATAACAATAAATATGTCCCCATGTTTAGAGGTAGAGGCGTCGATAAAAATAAAACACGGACATGAGGGCATCATGATTACTCTCATAACAGCAACATACATAGATATTGTCATATGATTACTTATGTTCAAGTGATGATATATTCACAATGCAAAAGTATGAATCAGATAATGTCTTCCATGAAAATAAGTATTCCGATAATTGTGCCAAAGTGTTAGAAGAAGAGTGCATTAGAATGTTTGGCACTAAATCTTTGAATGATGAGCATGATTGCAATGTTATTAGTATGAATTCTTTGAATACCCGTGATGCTAATGATATGCAAAGCCACAAGCTTGGGGAAGCTATGTTTGATGAAGATGATATTTTTTGTCTCCCAAGTTTTGATGAGCAAATTTATTATGATGATAGCATGCCTCCTATTTATGATGATTATATTGATGAAAGTGGGTTTGGAAGAGTGTCAACTTTAGTAAGTGATGATCCCACTATTTTGGAGGGTGTTGAATCTTATTGTGATAATTATAAAAGTGGATTTGGCGAGGTCATGACTTTATTTAGTAATGATTCCACTATTTCGGAAGAGGTTCCAATTGATTATGAGAACAAAGTTGCTATCTATGATGATTATTGTGATGACATGTATGCTATAAAGAATAATGATATCCATGAAACTTGTCATCATGATTTAAACTTTCAATTGGATTATGCTTCACATGATAGTTATTTTGTTGAGTGTGCTTCCACTACTATTCATGAGAAGAAATTTCCTTATGTGGGGAGTAATAAAAATTCTATGCTTGTAGATCATGAAAAGAATGCTTTATGTGATGGTTATATTGTTGAATTCATTCATGATGCTACTGAAAATTATTATTAGGGAGGAATATATGCTTGTAGGAGTTGCAATAATATCAAGTTTCCTCTCTATGTGCTTAAAGTTTTAAAGTTATGCTTATTTTACCTTCCTATGCAAGTTGATCCTTGTTCCCACAAGTTGTTGGCTCACAAAATACCTATGCATAGGAAGTGGGTTAGACTTAAATGTGATTTTAATATGCTTCATGATGCTCCCGTTATGTTTCAATTCTTATCTTTTATGTGAGCATCGTTGAAATCATCATGCCTAGCTAGGGGCGTTAAACGATAGCGCTTGTTGGGAGGCAACCCAATTTTATTTTTGTTCCTTGCTTTTTGCTCCTGTTTAGTAATAAATAATTCATATAGACTCTGTTTATATGTGGTTTTATGCTTTTAATTAGTGTTTGTGCCAAGTAGAACCTTTGGGAAGACTTGGGTGAAGTCTTTGTGATCTTGCTGTAAAAAACAGAAACTTTAGCGCTCACGAGATTAGCTGCCATTTTTACTGGAGAGTGCGATTAGGTTGATTATTTTTGCAGATGATTAATAGACAAATTCCTCAGGTGCACCAATTTATTTCAGAATTTTTTGGGTTACAGAAGTATTCGAATGATACAGATTACTACAGACTATTCTGTTTTTGACAGATTCTGTTTTCATAGTGTTGTTTGCTTATTTTGATGAATCTATGAGTAGTATCGGTGGGTATGAACCATAGAGAAGTTTTAATACAGTAGATATTACACCGATATTAATTTAGAATGAGTTCACAACAGTGCCTGAGTGGTGATTTATTTTCTTATACAAACGGAGCTTATGAGTTTTCTGTTGAGTTTTGTGTTGTGAAGTTTTCAAGTTTTGGGTAAAGATTTGATGGATTATGGAATAAGGAGTGGAAAGAGCCTACGCTTTGGGATTCCCAAGGCACCCCAAGGTAAAATTCAAGGACAACCAAGATCCTAAGCTTGGGGATGCCCCGGAAGGCATCCCCTCTTTCGTCTTCTTCTATCAGTAACTTTACTTGAGGCTATATTTTTATTCACCACATGATATGTGTTTTGCTTGGAGCATCTTTTATGATTTGAGTCTTTGATTTTTAGTTTACCACAATCATCCTTTCTGTACACACCTTTTGGGAGAGACACACATGAATTGGAATTTATTAGAATACTCTATGTGCTTCACTTATATCTTTTGAGCTAGATAATTTTGTTCTAGTGCTTCACTTATATCTTTTTAGAGCACGATGGTGGTTTTATTTTATAGAAATTATTGATCTCTCATGCTTCACTTATATTATTTTGAGAGTCCTTTAGAACAGCATGGTAATTTGCTTTGGTTATGAAATTAGTCCTAATATGATAGGCATCCAAGATGAGTATAATAAAAACTATCATAGAAAGTGCATTGAGTACTAGGACAAGTTTGATACTTGATAATTGTTTTGAGATATAAAGATAGTAATATTAGAGTTGTGCTAGTTGAGTAGTTGTGAATTTGAGAAATACTTGTTTTGAAGTTTGCAAGTCCCGTAGCATACACGTATGGTAACCGTTGTGTAACAAATTTGAAATATGAGGTGTTATTTGATTGTCATCCTTATGAGTGGCGGTCGGGCACGAGCGATGGTCTTTTCCTACCAATCTATCCCCCTAGGAGCATGCGCGTAATGCTTGGTTTTTGATGACTTGTAGATTTTTGCAAGAAGTATGTGAGTTCTTTATGACTAATGTTGAGTCCATGGGTTATACACACTCTCACTGATGACCCACAAGTATAGGGGATCTATCGTAGTCCTTTAAATAAGTAAGAGTGTCGAACCCAACGAGGAGCAGAAGGAAATGATAAGTGGTTTTCAGCAAGGTATTCTCTGCAAGTACTGAAATAAGTGGTAACAGATAGTTTTGTGATGAGATAATTTGTAACGAGCAACAAGTAACAAAAGTAAATAAAGTGCAGCAAGGTGGTCCAATCCTTTTTGTAGAAAAGGACAAGCCTGGACAAACTCTTATATAAGGAAAAGCGCTCCCGAGGACACATGGGAATATCATCAAGCTAATTTTCATCACGTTCATATGATTTGCGTTCGGTACTTTGATAATTTGACATGTGGGTGGACCGGTGCTTGGGTGCTGTTCTTACTTGAACAAGCATCCCACTTATGATTAACCTCTATTGCAAGCATCATCAACTACAACAAAAGTATTAAGGTAAAACTAACCATAACATGAAACATATGGATCCAAATCAGCCCCTTACGAAGCAACGCATAAACTAGGGTTTAAGCTTCTGCACTCTAGCAACCCATCATCTACTTATTACTTCCCAATGCCTTCATCTAGGCCCAAATAATGGTGAAGTGTTATGTAGTCGACGTTCACATAACACCACTAGAGGCTAGACAACATACATCCTATCAAAATATCAAACGAATACCAAATTCACATGACTACTAATAGCAAGACTTCTCCCTTGTCCTCAAGAACAAACGTAACTACTCATAAAGCATATTCATGTTCATAATCAGAGGGGTAATAATATGCATAAAGGATCTGAACATATGATCTTCCACCAATTAAACCAACTAGCATCAACTACAAGGAGTAATTAACACTACTAGCAACCTACTAGCACCAATCCCGGACTTGGAGACAAGAATTGAATACAAGAGATGAACTAGGGTTTTGAGATGAGATGGTGCTGATGAAGGTGTTGATGGAGATTGCCCTCTCCCGATGAGAGGAGTGTTGGTGATGACGATGGCGATGATTTCCCCCTCCGGGAGGAAAGTTTCCCCGGCAGAACAGCTCTGTCGGAGCCCTAGATTGGTTCCGCCTAGGTTCCGCCTCGTGGCGGCGGAGTTTCGTCCCGAGAGGTTGCTTCTTATTTTTTTTCTCGACGGAAGACTTCATATAGGAGAAGATGGTCATCAGAGAGCCACCAGGGGGCCCACGAGGTAGGGGGCGCGCCCTAGGGGGGGTGCCCCCCACCCTCGTGGGAAGGGTGTGGCCCCCCTAGTCTTCATCTTTGGCAAGGATTTTTCATTATTTATTATAAGGTATTCCGTGGAGTTTCAGGACTTTTGGAGTTGTGCAGAATAGGTCTATAATATTTGCTCCTTTTCCAGCCCAGAATTCCAGCTGCCGGCATTCTCCCTCCTTATGTAAACCTTGTAAAATAAGAGAGAATAGCCATAAGTATTGTGACATAATGTGAAATAACAGCCCATAATGCAATAAATATCGATATAAAAGCATGATGCAAAATGGACGTATCACTCACCTTTCCATCATTGCTAGCCTCTTCGGTAGCGTGCATTACCCTTTCTCACCTTGAGAGTTGGTGCAAACTTCGCCGGTGCATCCAAACCCCGTGATATGATACGCTCTATCACACATAAACCTCCTTATATCTTCCTCAAAACAACCACCATACCTACCTATTATGGCATTTCCATGGCCATTCCGAGATATATTGCCATGCAACTTTCCACCATTTCATTTATGACACGTTTCATCATTATCATATTGCTTTGCATGATTATGTAGTTGGCATCGTATTTGTGGCAAAGCCACCATGCATAATTTATCATACATGTCACTCTTGATTCATTGCACTGCCCGGTAAACCGCCGGAGACATTCATATAGAGTCATATTTTGTTCTAGTATCGAGTTGCAATCATTGAGTTGTAAATAAATAGAAGTGTGATGATCATCATTAATAGAGCATTGTCCCAAATAAAAAAAGAGAAAGGCCAAATAAAAAAAGGAAGGCCCAAAAAAAGAGGAAAAAAGAAATAAAAAGGGGCAATGCTACTATTTTTTCCACACTTGTGCTTCAAAGTAGCACCATGATCTTTATGATAGAGAGTCTCTTGTTTTGTCACTTTCATATACTAGTGGGAATTTTTCATTATAGAACTTGGCTTGTATATTCCAAAAATGGGCTTCCTCAAATGCCCCGGGTCTTCGTGAGCAAGCAAGTTGGATGCACACCCACTTAGTTTCTTTTGTTGAGTTTCATACATTTATAGCTCTAGTGCATCCGTTGCATGGCAATCCCTACTCCTTGCATTGACATCAATGGATGGGCATCTCCCTAGCCCATTGATTAGCCGCGTCGATGCGAGACTTTCTCCTTTTTGTCTTCTCCACATAACCCCCTATCATTATTCTATTCCACCCATAGTGCTATATCCATGGCTCACACTCATGTATTGCGTGAAAGTTGAAAAAAGTTTGAGATTACTAAAGTATGAAACAATTTCTTGGCTTGTCATCGGGGTTGTGCATGATGAGAGCATTCTTGTGTGACGAAAATGGAGCATGACCAAACTATATGATTTTGTAGGGATGAACTTTCTTTTGCCATGTTATTTTGAGAAGACATGATTGCTTAGTTAGTATGCTTGAAGTATTATTATTTTTATGTCAATATTACACTTTTGTCTTGAATCTTTCAGATCTGAACATTCATGCCACAATAAATAAAATTACATTGAGAATTATGTTAGGTAGCATTCCACATCAAAAATTTGTTTTTATCATTTACCTACTCGAGGACGAGCAAGAATTAAGCTTGGGGATGCTTGATACGTCTCCAATGTATCTATAATTTTTGATTGTTCCATGCTATTATATTATCAACCTTGGATGTTTTATATGCATTTATGTGCTATTTTATATGATTTTTGGGACTAACCTATTAACCTAGAGCCCAGTGCCAGTTTCTGTTTTTCCTTGTTTTTGAGTTTTACATAAAAGGAAAATGAAACGGAGTCCAATTGACCTGAAACTTCACGGAACTTATTTTTGAACCAGAAGAAGGCCATGGAGTAAAAGAGTTGGGCCAGAAGAGTCCTGGGCTACCCACGAGGGTGGGGGGGCGCCCACCCCCTGGGCGCGCCTCCCTACCTGGTGGACAGCCCGGAGACCCCCTGACTTGTTCTCGATGCCAAAACCTCTTATATATACTGAAACTTCCAGAAAGAAACCTAGATCGGGAGTTCCGCCGCCAGAAGCCTCCCTAGCCAACGAAAACCAATCTAGACCCGTTATGGCACCCTGCCGGAGGGGGGAATCCCTCTCCGGTGGCCATCTTCATCATCCCGGCACTCTCCATGACGAGGAGGGAGTAGTTCACCCTCGGGGTTGAGGGTATGTACCAGTAGCTGTGTGTTTGATCTCTCTCTCTCATGTTCTTGATTCGGCACAATCTTGATGTATCGCGAGCTTTGCTATTATAGTTGGATCTTATGATGTTTCTCCCCCTCTAATCTCTTGTGATGGATTGAGTTTTCCCTTTGAAGTTATCTTATCAGATTGGGTCTTTAAGGATTTGAGAACACTTGATGTATGTCTTGCATGTGCTTATCTGTGGTGACAATGGGATATTCACGTGATCCACTTGATGAATGTTTTGGTGATCAACTTGCGAGTTCGTGACCTCGTGAACTTATGCATAGGGGTTGGCACACGTTTTCGTCTTGACTCTCTGGTAGAAACTTTGGGGCACTCTTTGAAGTTCTTTGTGTTGGTTGAATAGATGAATCTGAGATTGTGTGATGCATATCGTATAATCATACCCACAGATACTTGAGGTGACATTGGAGTATATAGGTGACATTAGGGTTTTGGTTGTTTTGTGTCTTAAGGTGTTATTCTAGTACGAACTCTATGATAGATCAAACGGAAAGAATAGCTTCGTGTTATTTTACTACGAACTCTTGAATAGATTGATCAGAAAGAATAATTTTGAGGTGGTTTCGTACCCTACAATAATCTCTTCGTTTGTTCTCCTCTATTAGTGACTTTGGAGTGACTCTTTGTTGCATGTTGAGGGATAGTTATATGATCCAATTATGTTATTATTGTTGAGAGAACTTGCACTAGTGAAAATATGAACCCTAGGCCTTGTTTCCTAGCATTGCAATACCGTTTACGCTCACTTTTATCACTTGCTACCTTGCTGTTTTTATATTTTCAGATTATAAAAACCTATATCTACCATCCATATTGCACTTGTATCACTATATCTTCGCCGAACTAGTGCACCTATACAATTTACCATTGTATTGGGTGTGTTGGGGACACAAGAGACTCTTTGTTATTTGGTTGCAGGGTTGTTTGAGAGAGACCATCTTCATCCTATGCCTCCCATGGATTGATAAACCTTAGGTCATCCACTTGAGGGAAATTTGCTACTCCGTTGCAAGTCATATTACAGGTACCAAGATAAAATTTAATGACTTCTTTGCAAGTCAACTTTTCTTTTCGTTAACTGGATTCCTTAATACACCACAAGCATGCAACGAATGAATGGGAAGGAAGTGGATGAGTGTCATTATGACTATATGCATGTAAGTATTAAAAAGTTACTAGTACGAGGAAACATCATTAATTTTTGCCTCGATTACTGTTGGTGGCCTTGTATTGATGTAGAATGTATTTTTGATAGTGGCCTTGTATAAGGGAATGGAGGGAGTACTGTCCTACAAACCTCTGCACTTGGAGGCCCAACAACGTCTACAAGAAGAAGGTTGTGTAGTAGACACCAGTGTGCTTGTTGCTTTTGCATCATATAGGTTGCTCACCTAGTTGCATATCTAGACAACCTACTTTGATGCAAAGTTTAAATTGGTAAAGAAAAACTAAAAATTGTTAGTTGCCTATTCACCCCCCCATCTAGTCAACTATATCGATCCTTTCAACGATGATGGTGATGTGATCCGTGCAGGGCTTCACCTAAGCACTAGGACACTATGACCGGAGGAGTAAACTGTGGAGGGGGGCACCACACACGGCTAAGAGAATAACTGTTGTGTTTTGGGGTGCCCCTGCCCCTGTATATAAAGGAGGGGAGGAGGAGGCCGGCCATCAGGGGCGCGCCGAGGAGAGGGGAGTCCTACTAGGACTCCGGTCCTAGTAGGATTCGGCCCCCTTTTTTCCTTCTCATGGAGGGGGAAACATGGAAGGGAGAGGGAAGAGGAGAAGGAAAGGAGGGCGCGCCCCCTCCCGTAGTCCAACTCCCTATGGCAGGGAGGCCACCCCTTGTGGGCTGTCTCCCCTCTCCCCTATGGCCCATGTAGGCCCATTACTTTCCGGGGGGGGTCCGGTAACCCCTAGGTACTTCGATAAATATCTGAAACGTCTTGAAACCATTCCGGTGTTCAAATACTATCATCCAATATATCAATCTTTATCTCTCGACTGTTTTGAGACTCCTTGTCATGTCCGTGATCTCATCCGGGACTCCGAACAATCTTCGGTCACCAAAACACATAACTCATAATATAAATTGTCATCGAACGTTAAGCGTGCGGACCCTACGGGTTCGAGACTATGTAGACATGACCCAGACACATCTCCAGTCAATAACCAATAGCGGAACCTAGATGCTCATATTGGTTCCTACATATTCTACGAAGATCTTTATCGGTCAAACCGCAATGACAACATACGTTATTCCCTTTGTCATCGGTATGTTACTTGCCCGAGATTCGATCGTTGGTATCATCATACCTGGTTCAATCTTGTTACCGGCAAGTCTCTTCACTCGTCCCGTAATGCATCATCCCACAACTAACTCATTAGTCACATTGCTTGCAAGGCTTATAGTGATGTGCATTACCGAGAGGGCCCAGAGATACCTCTCCGATACTCGGAGTGACAAATCCTAATCTCGATCTATGCCAACCAAACAAACACCTTCGGTGACACCTGTAAAGCATCTTTGTAATCACCCAATTATGTTGTGACATTTGATAGCACACAAGGTGTTCCTCCGGTATTCGGAAGTTGCATAATCTCATAGTCAGAGGAATATGTATAAGTCATGAGAAAGCAATAGCAATAAAACTTAACTATCATTATGCTAAGCTAACGGATGGGTCTTGTCCATCACATCATTCTCCTAATGATGTGATCCCGTTCATCAAATGACAACACATGTCTATGGTCAGGAAACTTAACTATCTTTGATTAACGAGCTAGTTAAGTAGAGGCATACTAGGAACACTATGTTTTGTCTATGTATTCACACATGTATCAAGTTTCCTGTTAATACAATTCTAGCATGAATAATAAACATTTATCATGATATAAAGAAATATAAATAACAACTTTATTATTGCCTCTAGGGCATATTTCCTTCAGGGTGAGGCGGCATCGGACGCGTCTAGGCGAGCGGGTGGGGCGGCGGACAGGCCCGGGGTGGGGTTGGGGTCGCCGGGATCGAGCTCCCACGAGCTGGCCTGGTCATACTTTGCGCTCCTATCTGTACCGGCCCGAGTGGCATTTGTAATTAACACGGCAAATAGGGGTAACCTATGAACACCAAACATTTTCTTTTGAGGGGCTCTGCAGAATTGCCATAATCATGGGTTTAGGGCAATTCTCAGATACACCGCTGATTCTGACAATTCTCAGATGATTTCTGGGGAAGAAACGAGTTCTTTTGTCATTCTAATTCTCCGGGCAGTAATTTTTCAGAATTGTGCCAACAGAACTGGGCCTTAGAGGGGTCACATAACTCATGCATAAAGGAAAATCTGGTGAAAGCTTAGGGAAGGATGAAGGCTGCCTCCTTTGGTTTAGAGGAATTTCATAGGAATTCTAGAGGATAGGATTTTTATAAGATTTTTTCCTTTAGAGCCCTTTGGTTCATAGGAATGGATTCCTATTCCTACATAGGATTGGTTCCTATCCTCCACATTTCATAGGAAAATAATAAAGACCCTAGACTCAATGGAAAAATTCGTTTGGTGTCAACCAAATGACATCTTGTTTCCTATTCCTACTTGAGGGAGTCCTGGATTAGGGGGTGTTCGGGTAGCCGGACTATACCTTCAGCCGGACTCCTGGAATATGAAGATACAAGATTGAAGGCTTCGTCCCGTGTCCGGATGGGACTTTCCTTGGCGTGGAAGGCAAGCTTGGCGATGCGGATATTCAAGATCTCCTACCATTGTAACCGACTCTATGTAACCCTAACCCTATCCGGTGTCTATATAAACCAGAGGGTTGTAGTCCGTAGGCAATCAACTCCATATACAACAATCATACCATAGGCTAGCTTCTAGGGTTTAGCCTCCTTGATCTCGTGGTAGATCTACTCTTCTACTACCCATATCATCAATATTAATCAAGCAGGACGTAGGGTTTTACCTCCATCAAGAGGGCCCAAACCTGGGTAAAACATCATGTTCCCTGCCTCCTGTTACCATCCGGCCTAGACGCACAGTTGGGGACCCCCTACCCGAGATCCGCTGGTTTTGACACCGACATTGGTGCTTTCATTGAGAGTTCCTCGGTGTCGTCGCCTTTAGGTCCGATGGCTCCTGTGATCATCAACAACGATGCGGTCCAAGGTGAGACTTTTCTCCCCGGACAGTTCTTCGTCTTCGGCGGCTTCGCTCGGCCACCTGGAGCAGATCGAAAGCTACGCCCCTGGCCATCAAGTCAGGTTTGGAAGCTTAAACTACACGGCTGACATCCGCGGAGACTTGATCTTCGACGGGCTCGAGCCACGGCCAAGCGCGCCGCACTATCTCGAGGGGTATGATCTAGCTCTGCCCCCGGACAGTGTCCTGGAGGCCGCACACGCATCGGTTCCGACCCCTAACTCGGAGCCTATTGCGCCAATCGAGGATGAGCGGTTGGACGTCACCTTGGGGGCTGCGATCCCGAAAGTGATCGAGCCGAATGCTAGCCCCGCACTCTGCACGACCCGTGACTCTGAGGATCCGGACTCCTCCCCGGACTCCGAACCCCCCGCGCCCCTGCCAATCGAATGCGATTGGGCGCCGATAATGGAGTTCATCGCCGCAGACATCTTTCAGCATTCGCCTTTTTGCGACATCCTGAATTCTCTTAAGTCTCTCTCTTTATCAGGAGAGCCCTGGCCGGACTACGGTCAGCGAGGGTGGGATACGGACGATGAGGAAACTCAAAGCCCACCCGCCACCCACTTTGTAGCCACTGTCAATGATCTAACCGACATGCTTGACTTCAGCTCCGAAGACATCGACGGCATGGACGATGATGTAGGAGACAAACAGGAACCAGCACCTGTAGGGCGCTAGAAGGCCACCTCGTCATATGACATATATATGGTGGATACTCCAAAAGATGGAGATGGCGATGGAACAGTGGGGGATGACGCCCCCAAGAAACAGCCAAAGCGCCGGCGTCAGCGACGCCGCTCTAAATCCCGCCAAAGCAAAAATGGTGATTCCGGCACGGGAGATAATACTACCCCAGATAGCGCCGAAGAACACCCACCTTAGCAAGATTCGGCACAGGAAGATGGAGAAGCCAGCCCTCATGAGAGAGCGGCAGACCGAGAGGTCGAGGATGATAACTATACGCCTCCCTCTGAAGACGAGGCAAGCCTCGATGACGACGAATTCATCATACCATCAGACCCCGCCGAACAAGAGCGTTTTAAACGCAGGATTTTAGCCATGGCAAGCAGCCTCAAGAAAAAGCAGCAACAACTTAGAGCTGCCCAAGATTTGCTAGCTGACAGATGGACTGAAGTCCTTGCGGCTGAAGAGTATGAACTCGAACGCCCCTTCAAGAGTTACCCGAAGCGCAGGCCGCTACCCCGATCAGAGGAGGAAGCACCTACATCGCCAGCGCATGACATGGCAGACCGGCCACCTCGCGGCCGTGACAGAGAGGCCTCTCGGCCCTCCACCCAAGCCATGCCCCGACGCCGCTCAACTAAGGCACGAGAAAATGCGCCCGACCTGCGAGACATACTGGAGGATAAGGCAAGACAAACAAGATCGATCTACGGATCGCGCAGGCGCCCTACGGCATGTGACAATGATCTTCACTCCGGATACAACAAATCCGGTCGGGCCGAACACAACAGACATAGCTCTTCCGAGCTGCGTCGTGATATAGCCCAGTACAGAGGCGCCGCACACCCGCCATGC
The DNA here is from genome assembly GCF_018294505.1 of Triticum aestivum. Classification (NCBI taxonomy): domain Eukaryota; kingdom Viridiplantae; phylum Streptophyta; class Magnoliopsida; order Poales; family Poaceae; genus Triticum; species Triticum aestivum. Next base: position 653,626,893 of record NC_057800.1, on the reverse strand, counting down.
TTCATGAATGAAGTAATGGATCATAAAATCCCAGAGGGTTTCAAACCCGTAAACATCGAATCATACGATGGCACAACAGATCCGGCGGTATGGATCGAGGATTATCTCCTTCACATCCACATGGCACGCGGCGATGATCTACACGCCATCAAATACCTCCCGCTCAAACTTAAAGGACCGGCCCGGCATTGGCTTAACAGCTTGCCAACAGACTCAATCGGTTCTTGGGAGGACCTGGAAGCCGCATTCCTCGACAACTTCCAGGGCACTTACGTGCGACCACCGGATGCCGACGACTTAAGCCACATAATTCAGCAGCCAGAGGAATCGGCCAGACAATTCTGGACACGGTTCCTAACAAAGAAAAACCAGATAGTCGACTGTCCGGACGCAGAGGCCCTAGCAGCCTTCAAGCATAACATCCGCGACGAGTGGCTTGCCCGGCACCTGGGACAGGAAAAGCCGAAATCCATGGCAGCCCTCACGACACTCATGACCCGCTTTTGCGCGGGAGAAGACAGCTGGCTAGCTCGCAGTAACAACTTATCAAAGAACCCTAGTAATTCGGATACCAAGGACAAAAGTGGCAGGACACGTCGGAATAAGCAAAAATGCCGCGTTAGCAGCGACAGCAATGAAGACACGGCAGTCAATGCCGGATTCAAAGGCTATAAATCCGGTCAGCGGAAAAAGCCATTCAAAAAGAATACTCAGGGACCGTCCAGTTTGGACCGAATACTCGATCGCTTGTGCCAGATACATGGCACCCCCGAAAGGCCAGCCAATCACACTAACAGGGATTGTTGGGTGTTCAAGCAGGCAGGCAAGTTAAGGGCCGAAAACAGAGACAAGGGGCTGCATGGCGACGATGAGGAGCCCAAGCCGCCGAACATCAATGGACAAAAGGGCTTTCCCCCACAAGTGTGGACGGTGAACATGATATACGCAACCCACATTCCCAAGCGGGAGCGAAAGCGTGCGCTACGGGACGTATACGCGGTGGAGCCAGTCGCCCCAAAGTTCAACCCATGGTCCTCCTGCCCGATCACTTTTGATCGAAGGGACCATCCCACTAGCATCCGTCATGGCGGCTTCGCCGCATTGGTTCTCGACCCAATCATCGACGGATTTCATCTCACAAGAGTCCTCATGGACGGCGGCAGTAGCCTGAACCTGCTTTATCAGGATACAGTGCGGAAAATGGGCATAGATCCCTCAAGGATTAAGCCCACAAGAACGACCTTTAAAGGCGTTATACCAGGTGTAGAAGCCAATTGTACAGGCTCAATAACACTTGACGTGGTCTTCGGATCCCCGGACAATTTCCGAAGCGAAGAGTTAATCTTCGATATAGTCCCGTTTCGCAGTGGCTATCACGCCCTGCTCGGACGAACCGCATTCGCAAAGTTCAATGCGGTGCCGCACTACGCATATCTCAAGCTCAAGATGCCAGGCCCTCGAGGAGTAATTACGGTCAACGGAAACACCGAACGCTCCCTCCGTACGGAGGAGCATACGGCGGCTCTCGCAGCGGAGGTACAAAGTAGCCTTCTCAGGCAATTCTCCAGTCCGGCCATTAAAAAGCCAGACACTGCCAAGCGCGCCCGGAGTAACCCACAGCAGGACCGCCTGGCACACTCTGAGCAAGCGTAGCAATGCGGCCCCAACCCCAGCTTTCGCGACATAGCGAAACCAGTACCTCGCGTACATAACTACGCCCTTGAAATACCATGGGCACAGGGGAAGGGGCACAATAACGGCACGCCCAAAATACGGCTTAAAACGTACTAGGGGCTGCCGGATTCTTTTTTTAATTTTTTCTTACTTTCAGGACTCCATACTTCGGACGACCTGTTCGGCAATTCGACTGCCGCACAAACGATGCAAGATCCAGGGAGGCAGACAAGCCATGCCGCATTATGGAACTCCCAGGTGGTCTCTGTTACGAGCGGTATACCTGTTTTAAATACAATTCCGCGGCCTGCCCCTGGTCAGGACATACTGAATAGTCCAATATCTTTTGCTTACCGCACTATTTGTATCGTTCGGCTTTGATAAATAGCCTCTCTATAAACAATGCTTAGCTTCTTGTCTATTTTTTGCATTATCTTCTTTTCACATTTATGTTTATTAAATGACATGATTGCACCCGTACACCATGGTACGGCAAACACGCCAGGGGCTTCAGTACCCCTCATAATGGTGTGAGAAGTCCGTACACTTTCACAAGTGCGGCACCCCGAACTTATAGCACTATATGCATCGGCTCCGAATCATGATTTGGGTCAATAGTTGGGTTTGCCCGGCTCCTATGTTTTGGTGCCTTACGTTCCGCTCTATCGGCTAAGGTAGCACTAGGAGAACCACTGCGATTGTGCCCCGGTTCAGCTGGGTTAAGCACCTCAGTGGAGAAAGCTAAAACTGACTGTCATGATGTGGCGAGAGACCGGTCGCTGTTCGAGAGGTTTTTCGAGTCCCTAAAGGCTTATGCCGCTTCGAGCGAGGAGCTGGCTTTGTCCGGCCAAGGCGTGGATAGCGCCCCGAACTCGGTCTTCCGAACTAGGGGCTTCGCCGAAATTTAAAATTATAGAGTTCTATGGCTAAGTGAGAGTGTTCAAGCATTATAGTCCGATTGCCTGGTTCGTTGTGCTGAGCGCCTCCCTCGAAGGACCCAACTATGGGAAAAAGAGCGCTCAGGTTTATCCCGAACACCCCAGCACTAGTGGCACGGGGGCAGAAGCCGACGACTGGCCATCTCTCAATTTTTGATAAACGGCCGCACAGAAAGTAATATTTTAAATTCAATAAGCATTGCTTAGCGCATATGAACAAGTTTTCAGTGCACAGGATAAACACGAGCGAGTTCATTCAAATATCACATCCTTGGTACATTCATCCGCCACAAGGCGGGCACCTGCAAGAACATCCTTGTAGTAGTTCTCGGGCTTGCGATGCTCCTTCCCTGGCGGCGGCCCGTCCTTCACAAGCTTCTCACCGTCCAGCTTACCCCAGTGCACCTTTGCACGGGCAAGGGCCCGACGGGCACCTTCGATGCAGACGGAGCGCTTGATGACCTCAAGCCTCGGACAGGCCTCCACCAGCCGCCGCACCAGCCCGAAATAGCTCCCAGACAGTGCCTCTCCGGGCCACAACCGAACTATGAAGCCCTTCATGGCCTGCTCGGCCGCCTTGTTGAGCTCGACCAGCTGTTTCAGCTGGTCTCTCAAGGGCACAGGGTGTCCGGCCTCAGAATACTGAGACCAGAACACCTTCTCCGTCGAGCTGCCCTCTTCAGCTCGGTAGAATGCGGCGGCATCGGATACGCTGCGGGGAAGATCTGTGAATGCCCCTGGAGAGCTCCGGATTCGGGTAAGTAACAGGTAGTTCACTTTTATATTTCTGCTTTGCATAAAAAATGCCTTACCCGCTGCTATCTTCCTCATCTCCTCCAACTCTTGGAGGGCCTTTTGGGCTTCGGCCTAGGCAGACTTGGCAGCCTCTAGGGCCGTTGCAAGCTCGGATGCTTGCGCCTTCGACTCCAGCTCCAAACTCTCATGTTTTTTCATGAGGGCCTGAAGCTCTTGCTGCACCTCGCCGACCTGAGCCCCAAGTCTGTCTCGCTCGGTGCGCTCCGCGGCCGTTTTCTTTTCAGCCTCAGACAGCACCTGCTTAAGGGTCGCCACCTCAGTCGTGGCCCCTACAATAAGCAGTACAATCTTGTTACTCTTTTCGCAATCAAGCCTTTTTATAGGCACTTTTTCTGTAAGGTATTTCTTACCTTCTTCCTCCTCGAGCCGCCGCTTGGCAAGGCCGAGCTCTTGCTCAGTTCGCTCGAGGTCCTGCTTCAGGACACCCACCTCCGCAGTTAGTGCGGCGGTGGACAGCAGCGAAGCCTGCATACGCATATTGACTCTTTTTTTAGACTCTTGCGAAATTTAATAGATCCTCTATTCGGCTTTTCTTTCCGAACGCCAAACAGAGCATCAGGGGCTACTGTCTATGCGGTAATATTTTTACATATTTTTACTTACCTCGAAGCCTATTAGAAGGCTAGCGCAAGCTTTAGTCAGTCCGCTCTTGGCGGACTGAACCTTCTGGATCACCGTACTCATAATAGTACGGTGCCCCTCGTCGATGGAGGCGTCGTCAAGCACCTCCAGCAGATTGTCCGGCACCTCCGGTTGGACGGAGGCCGCCGGCTCAGAAGGCTTGCTCCTCTTGGAAGGAGTTCGCCTACCGCGGTCCGGAACTTGAATTCCGGCGCGGTGTCCGGCACAAAGCCGGACTTGGAGCCCTGGGGAGCCTTATCCCCTTCACTCCTGGAGTCCGGGAGGTTGCCTTGCGGCTCCTCCGGGACCACCTCCTCCTGCCCCTGAGCTTGTCACGACACCACTTCGGCGTCGTCTGCAGTGCGGGGGGAGACAGCGGGCGGAACTGAGTTCACGTCCGATGAGTCCAGGGAGCCGCCCGATGATTCGTCGAATTCGGCCCGGGGTGGACTGCATAATTACATTCGACATTAGAGAAAGCTGTGCAACAAAGGAACATCATGAGTTACTCTGATATCCGAACTTACGATTTCGCCGGACGCTTGGCCCTGTTTGGCCACTCCTCTTTGTCCTCTTCGGCATTGGGGGCGTAGTCCGACGGAGGGGTCTTCCTTTTCCTAGACCCCTCGGCCTCCCCCGTTGGGGCGGCCTTCCTCTTCTCTCCTTCCTCCGCTGGGGGGGGAGAGTTTTCTTCGTCCTCCTCCTCATTTTCGTGGGAGGAGGGCGTCTCGGACTCGTCAGATGACGAGTCCGACACCACCACATTGCGGGCACTCTTTCGAGTCCCCGTGGTCTTCTTCTTTTTGGCCTTCTTCTCCGGCACCACATAAGGCGCCGGAACCAGCAGCTTCGCTAGTAGAGCTGGGGCTGGGTCTTCGGGCAGCGGAGCCCGACAGTTAATCGGTCCGGATATCGCCCGCCAAGCCTGTCAAAGGTAAGGGAGTTTAGACCTCGCATAGAGTCAAACTATGAAAAAAGCTTAACATCCTATAAAAGGTGTAGATGGCATACCTCGCTAGCGTGACGCTGCGAGCTGTATCCGCGGTCCTCGGAAGCGGATGCGGGAGCCTCAGCGCCCTTGAATAGCATCTTCCAGGCGTCTTCGTATGTCGTGTCGAAGAGCCTGGTGAGGGTTTGATGCTGCGTCGGGTCGAACTCCCACAGATTAAAATCCCGTTGTTGGCACGGGAGGATCCGGCGGACGAGCATAACCTGGATTACGTTAACAAGCCGGACTGGCTTGTTCACCAGGGACTGGATGCATGTTTGCAATCCGGTCACCTCTTTTTCGTCACCCCACGACAGGCCCATCTCTTTCCAGGACATAAGCCGCGTGGGGGGTCCGGATCGGAACTTGGGGGCTGCGGTCCATTCCGGATCGCGCGGCTCAGTGATATAAAACCACCGGGATTGCCATCCCTTTAGGGTCTCCACGAAAGAGCCCTCGAACCATAGGACGTTGGCCATCTTGACCGCCATGGCGCCTCCGCACTCCGCCTGGCTGCCGCGCACCACCTTGGGCTTGACGTTGAAGGTCTTGAGCCAGAGGCCGAAATGGGGGCGGACGCGGAGAAAAGCCTCACACACGACGATAAACGCCGAGATGTTGAGGATTAAGTTCGGAGCCAGATCGTGGAAATCCAGGTCGTAGTAGAACATGAGCCCCCGGACAAATGGGTGGAGTGGAAAACCCAGTCCGCAGAGGAAGTGGGGGAGAAATACTACCCTCTCATGGGGCCTTGGGGTGGGGAGAAGTTGCCCCTCTTCGGGAAGCCGGTGCGCGATGTCCTTGGATAGGTATCCGGCCTTCCTTAGCTTCTTGATTTTGCCCTCCGTGACGGAGGAGACCATCCACTTGCCTCCCGCTCCGGACATTGCTGGAGAAGGTTGAGGTGGGAAGTGCGGGCTTGGGCGCAGGAGCTCGGGTGCGCAGGAGATGGATAGGCAAAGGAGGAAGAAGGCGTAGGTAAAAAGGTGGATCCTTGTCCCCTTATATGGGCGGATGTAGTTGTGCGTCCCCGCCTGCCTAGTAAAACTCGCTTGCCTCCCAAGCGCCGTGATAAGTGGCGCGGTTGGGTTACCCACGTTCGTATTGATGAGAATCCCGTAAAAGGGGGTACACGATCTCTGCTTCGACAAGACGTGCCAAGGAAACAGCCTCGCAAAACACGCTGAGGTGGAAAGTGAAAACGATTCGAGTGAAGGACTTGGCTGTAGTGTGATGACGCACTGCGGAATACGTCAGCAGATTTGATTTGTGTTAATATTATTCTCTCTATGGCAATATGTGGAAGCTTATTTTGCAGAGCCGGACACTACTCTTGGTGTTTACAATCTTCTATGAAGGACTTGAAGGAGGAACCTGCCTTGCAATGCCGAAGACAATTTGCGCGCCGGACTCGTCGTCATTGAAGCCTGGTTTAGGGGCTACTGAGGGAGTCCTGGATTAGGGGGTGTTCGGGTAGCCGGACTATACCTTCAGCCGGACTCCTGGAATATGAAGATACAAGATTGAAGACTTCGTCCCGTGTCCGGATGGGACTTTCCTTGGCGTGGAAGGCAAGCTTGGCGATGCGGATATTCAAGATCTCCTACCATTGTAACCGACTCTATGTAACCCTAACCCTATCCAGTGTCTATATAAACCGGAGGGTTGTAGTCCGTAGGCAATCAACTCCATATACAACAATCATACCATAGGCTAGCTTGTAGGGTTTAGCCTCCTTGATCTCGTGGTACATCTACTCTTGTACTACTCATATCATCAATATTAATCAAGCAGGACGTAGGGTTTTACCTCCATCAAGAGGGCCCGAACCTGGGTAAAACATCGTGTTCCCCGCCTCCTGTTACCATCCGGTCTAGACGCACAGTTCGGGACCCCCTACCCGAGATCCGCCGGTTTTGACACCGACACTACTCATAGGATTTGAGATACATGTCATCTCATTTCCTACAAGATTTCTATTCCTATATAATCCTATCCTATGAACCAAAAGAGGCCTTATACTAAAAAAAAGAGGTCAGAAAGAAAATTTACTATTGGAGACATGGTCTATTTATAGATCCAACCATGTAAGCATACTTATCTCATTATACTACCGTAACCTTTTTCCAACCTTTTTTTTTTTGCAGGTAACCTTTTTCCAACCTAAATGTCTAAAATCAGACAACATGCGATTACTCGCATCAAAATCGTGAACATTCTATCATCGCTCCGCTCCAAATTTCCGAGGTGGTTTTGACTCGTGCAGGTGGGTCTATCGCACAGTTTCAGCACATCTGTGGCTTTGCCGAAGACATTTTGCCGCGAGGACGTGACCAGCCTCGTGGCGGCCGCAACTGTTGGCGTGGCCAGCCAACCAACCAACACGTGCTGTTCGAGTGCCTCGGTTCAGATGGACAACTGCGTCTGTACACTGTACTCCTCAACCTGGGGGCGGACCCGTCCAAAAAAAAGCTCAACCCGGGGGCGGACCACGGTCTGTAGCAGCTCCCCGAAACACCCACAGAATCAGCCAGCCCGCTCCCGGCACAAAACCACTGCACGCACCCACTGGTTTTCCGCCTCCGGCAGTCCGGCGGTACCGCCCCGACGCCGCAGTTTATATACGGAGCCCCGACACCGCAGCCGTGGCAGTCCGACGACGCAACAACACCACCCCACCGCACCGCCACTACTCACCCATCGGTCGGGAGCTAGCCACAATGCAGGCCCAGGGCCTCCTCCGCGTCCCCGGCCACCCGGCGGCGGCGCGGCCCCTCCCGCGCCGGCAATGCCGCGTGTCGGCCGTGGCGGCGGCGGCGCCGTCGGTGCAGCGCGGCGTGACGCACTCGATGCCGCCGGAGAAGGCGGAGGTGTTCCAGTCGCTGCGGGGCTGGGCGGCGGGGTCGCTGCTGCCGCTGCTCCGGCCCGTGGAGGACATCTGGCAGCCGGCGGACTTCCTGCCGGACTCGTCGTCCGAGATGTTCGAGCACGAGGTGCGCGAGCTGCGGGCCCGCGCCGCGGCGCTGCCCGACGACTACTTCGTGGTGCTGGTGGGGGACATGGTCACCGAGGAGGCGCTCCCCACGTACCAGACCATGATCAACACCCTCGACGGCGTCCGCGACGAGACCGGCGCCAGCGCCTGCCCCTGGGCCGTCTGGACCCGCGCCTGGACCGCCGAGGAGAACCGCCACGGCGACGTCCTCAACAAGTACATGTACCTCTCCGGCCGCGTCGACATGCGCATGGTCGAGAAGACCGTCCAGTACCTCATCGGCTCCGGCATGGTACGCAGAGTCAGAGCTTCTTGAACGAATCTGTTGAACGAGGAGTACAATCTCATCTGACATGCTGAGCAATTGCAGGACCCGAGGACGGAGAACAACCCGTACCTGGGCTTTGTGTACACGAGCTTCCAGGAGCGCGCCACGGCCGTCTCCCACGGCAACACCGCGCGGCTCGCCAGGGCGCACGGCGACGACGTGCTGGCGCGCACTTGCGGCACCATCGCCGCCGACGAGAAGCGCCACGAGACGGCCTACAGCCGCATCGTGGAGCAGCTGCTGCAGCTCGACTCGGACGGCGCCATGCTCGCCATCGCGGACATGATGCGCAAGCGGATCACCATGCCCGCGCACCTCATGCACGACGGCAGCGACATGAGCCTGTTCGAGCATTTCGCGTCCGTGGCCCAGCGCCTCGGCGTGTACACCGCGCAGGACTACACCGACATCGTCGAGTTCCTCGTCAAGCGGTGGAAGCTGGAGGCGCTGGAGGGCGGGCTCTCCGGCGAAGGCCGGAGGGCCCGGGACTTCGTCTGCGGGCTCGCGCCGAGGATGCGGCGCGCGGCGGAGAGGGCGGCCGACAGGGCCAAGAAAGACGAGCCCAGGAAGGTCAGGTTCAGCTGGATCTTTGATAGGGAAGTGGTTGTCTAGTGTTGGTCTGACTTCTGAGACTGAGATAGTGAGATGATCCTGTCACTGTCCTTCTGTGTTCTTTTGTTTTCTCTCTTTGCAAAGTTGTTCTATAGTTTCTTTTGAATTTGGAAACAATGTACTACTATCAGTTTGATAATGAAATGAACTTACAGTTTGATATCGCTGCAACAATGTACTACTATCTGCAACGCACTTTGTGTTCAGGAATGTCAAGCTCAACTGAACTGCACCCGGGAGTCTTCTCAACCCCATGGTTCGCCATCTTTCTCCTGACGCGCTCTGCCTGCTCCCACCTCTCGGACGCGGCCAAGATATTTGACAGCATGATGTACTCCGCGTCATTGGTTGATGCACCATCAGAGCGCAACTGGTTGATCTCATCTGACACCCGTTCAGACATCTCTGCATTGTCATGCACCCTGCAAGCTCCGAGAAGAGCGCCCCAGATGACCTCGTTAGGCTCCATCGCCATGCTCTTGACAATCGCATGAGCTTCCTCGAGTCTTCCTGCACGGCCCAGGAGATCGACCAGGCAACCGTAATGCTCCACTCCGGCAGCGACTCCATACGCGCCGAAACTGTTGAAAACCCTTAGGCCTTCTTCCACAAACCCTCCGTGGGTACAAGCTCCAAGCACGGCGAGGAGTGTGACCCCATTGGGCTTCTGCTCCGAGCACTCCATCTGGGAAAACAGCTGTATCGCCTCTTCGCTCCGTCCATGGCTTGCGAGCGCGGAGATCATCGAGTTCCAGCATTCGGTATTCCTCCGTTGGATGCTGTCGAACACCTTGCGGGCGTACTCGAGGTCGCCGCACTTGGCGTACATATCAACCAGGCCATTCAAAACGAAGTGGTTCTTCCGTATACGCGTCCGGTCCATGAACTCATGAGCCTTCCTCCCTTGCTTTAGCGACCCGAGCTGCGCGCAGGCAGACAGCACGCTGGCCATGGTGAACTCGTCCGGCTTGACCCTGTCCTCCAACATCGAGTGAAAGGCATGCAACGCCTCCTCGGAGCGCCCGATTTGCGCGTACCCGGCAATCAGCGCGTTCCAGCTCACCAGGTTCCGCACCGGAACCCTGTCGAACATTGCCCGCGCCTCGTCGGCATCGCCGGCCTTGAAGTACCCCGTGACCATCGACGACCACACGAACACGTTCCTCGCGGGCATGGCGTAGAACAGCTCCCTCGCGGTCTCCATGTCCCCGGCGGCCACATAGCCGTGCACGAGCACGGTCCACGTGACGACGGTCCGCATGCCCATGGGCGTCGCGTCGAACCACCTCCGCGCCCCCGCCATGTCCCCCTTCTCGGCGAACCCGCGGATCATCGTCGCCCACGTGACGGACGTCCGGGAGCCCATGCGGCCGAACAGCGCCTCCGCCTGCCCCGTGTCGCCGGCCGCGGCGTACCCGGCGAGCATCGCGTTGCAGGTGACCACGTTCCTGCCCGGCATTCCGTCGAACACGCGGCGCGCGTCGGCGAGGAGGCCGCACTTGCAGTACATGGACACCAGCGTGGTGCCCACGAGCAGCTCGCCGGCGAACGCGGACTTGACGGCCTCGCCGTGGAGGGACCTGCCGAGGCCGAGGCCGGGGCCGGCGCGGGAGGCGGCGGCCTTGAGGAGGGCGGGGAGGAGGGGCAGGTGGTGCGTCTGGCGGGGCAGGTGCCTGGCGTAGACGAGGGCGGCGTCCCGGAGGGAGGCATTGGCGGCGTACTCCTTGACGAGGCAGGTCCACTTGTCAGGGTCGCCGAGCGCGGCCACCAGGTAGTGCGCGTGGAGCTGCTTCGCTCGGCTAGCCATGGACGATGGCAGGGGCGGGCGGACTCGTCCGGACTTTCAGGGGATGCCACCCTCATCGGTCGGCTTGTAATGCGGAAGGTGATGCCCTTGATTTGCTATTGATCTACTCCCTCTGTCATAATATACTCCCTCCGTTCCCAAATACTTGTCTTTCTAGGCATTTCAAATAGACTCAACATACGGATGTATGTAGACATATTTTAAAGTGTAGATTCACTCATTTTGCGCCGTATGTAGTCACTTGTTGAAATCTCTAGGAAGACAAGTATTTAGGAACGGAGGGAGTATAATATAAGAGCGTTTTTTACATTAATGTAGTGTCAAAAATAATTTTATATTATGAGAGGAAGAGAGTAGATGTTTTCGTACTGATAAGAGTCAGACATTTGGTTTATTTTTGTTTTATTTTCTGACAATGACAATTGCCTCCAGATCAACAGCAATTCTATCATACATTTAACAGTTTTAAGCCATAGGTATTGCATATCTAAGTCATATGTCATTGATCTTACATTGAGATTTGTGTGAATATTTTCTTTCTCTTTTTTCTTTTTCTCTTTATGCTTGATTCACTCATTTAGATGCGTAATAATTATAGCACATCTAGATGTGTCCTAAACACACCCTTTAACAGTTTTAAAAGCGAACTGCATCTCAATGTTTTGTTTTACTTGTTGATCAATAACAATGTTCAACAAGTTTTTCAAATTCATCGACCCCAAAAACAGAAGAACATGTTACTGTCGTATCAAAGACCATAATTTTTCCACTTCTCAAAAGCGGCCTTCATCTCCTCAAGTTTGAACTTCTTCATTGCATCAACCAACTATGCATCAATGTGAAGGGTGAGCCCTCCGTCTAGTGATACACCGCGCACGTGTGTCTGAGCTAAATAGTAACATGATCAACAAGGGTGTGTTTGGTTTTGCTCGCATTATTTTGTGTGCATTGCATCTGTATTCCAGTTCAGCCTGGCCGAGAAAAAAATAGGCAAAAACCAACATTTGTATGTTGTCTGCTTGTCTGCATACCTTCTAGCCGGACGAAACGAAAGGTAGGTTGTTTGGTTGCCCGCTTATTTAGTCGGAAACACAAGCCATGGTGTTTGGTTACAAGCAACGCATGTTATCTAGTAACCTCCTCATGGAGGTGGTGAAGTTACTGTAGCGACCAGACCTCAAACAGTCTGATCTCTGTACTCCGGTGTCATCCCTGGATCAGGAATGCTGACACCACACAGTACTCGGAGGATTTATAGCAGAGTAGCAATCACACACTTATTACATCGAGTGTCTCAAACGAGAACTTATTACAATAAATATGGCTTAAGGCCATCTAATAACGATAACAACGGAAGGCTTGGAAGATAAGTGAGTCCATCAACTCCAACGGCATCACTGAGTATAGAACCACGACCTAAAAACTCCTTAATCGTCGTCTGAAAAGTCTGCAACATTAACGTTGCAGCCCGAAACGGGTCAGCACATGGAATATGCTGGCAAGGTAAAACATAGAGAGTAATGGAATGAAATAACTATACTATATGCATATTTCGCTGGTGGAAAGCTCTATGGTTATAGTTTTGCGTAAAGCCAAATTTTCCCTACTTCAAAGGAATAAATTTAATTACTATCATGGTGGTTGTTAAACATTGAGAATGGTTGACAGCGTTCTCAATCCCAATTAAGCATCATCATTAAACATAACCCAACAAAATTAATTTAGAGTAACATGTTGAGATTCACATGATAATCCAAGTACTAGATACTCAAGATGTCCATAACCGGGGACACGGCTAACCATGATTAGTTTATTACACTCTGCAGAGGTTTGCGCACTTTTCCCCACAAGACTTGATCGCCTCCGTTTGGTTTCTCGCACTACACGGTGTTTGAGAAGACGGATGACCGAGACATAGTCTTTTAGAAGCGCTAGCATCTTATGATCGAGTAGACCGTACCACCTACATCCCCTACATCTGCTAGTCTACCACTGTAAGAGTTCGCACAACTTAGTCAATTATGCTAGAGCCCATAATAGCTTGTGGCTGCACACGGAAGTTTTTAGTATGAATAGTCTCATGATCCCTTTGAGCCTGAGTTGCGGTCCAAAAGAAAACAGGCAAGTCCTGGAATACCCAGGTGTCTCAATCCACCCAGATGTGTGTTTAACTTGCCACCTTAGATAAACCATTAATTAACAATCTCACATCTGTCATGGATATCACTCACCCAATCCACGTCTACTAGCATAGCATGGCATAATAAGAAAACGTAGAAGTAACTCCCAAAGGTTTGATAATAACAGGTAGTAGGTACTACCTCATCTACTTCCCATCCCACAATTTAATTAGATCCTAATCATGCAATGTGTGAGGATTGATCTAATGCGATAAAACTGGATAGTAGAAAAGGTATGATCAAAGTGTTACTTGCCTTGCTGATGATCCGGGAAACCTAACGATTCGAAGTAACAGGCGGCGCACTCCGGGTACTCTATCACAAACAAACAAACAAGCATACAATAAGTACTCATCTAATGCATAGGTAAAACTCAAATAAGAGATCTAACCAGAAGGTTCAACTTAAGAACTCCGGTTGGCAAAAAATCAAATCAAACGAAGCAACGAAAGTCAAACGGCGAAAGAAAACAACTTCATTCTAGTAATCTGGATCTAGGGCAAATTTTACAGTGGCAAAAACTTGTTTAAGTTGGTTATTCGGATAGAGGGTTTCGAGACAAAACTCTAGGCGCTTGAATCGCCTGATTCTGATAAACGAGCGAAAAGTTATACTAAAACGAAAATCGGATCAGGAATCGCAATCAGAAAAATCGCGGATTTAATCCGAGAAAAAGAAAAACGACGAACGCCGATTTTTTTTAACGACGGCACGGAAAACGAGGCGGCGGCAAACCTCGGGCGACGTGCGGCGGCGGCGGCGGCGGGCGCTGGGGGTGGCGGGCGGCGCTAGGGTTTGGGCGCGGGTGGCTGGCTTCGGCTGGGCCTCCCCCCCCCGGCTTATATAGCCTAGTGGGCCGGGAGTCCGGGTCGGACACGGCCCCTAGGTCAGTTCGTACTTCTTCTTTTTATTCCGCTCGGAAGAAAAATAAAAATAAATACTAAACAGACTCCAAAAATTCCGAAATAAATTTTCACGGGCTTCTAAAATCAAGCCGTACAAGGTGAACATTTATTTGGGATCTAAATGCACTTTTGAAAAACACACATATTTCCTAAATTCAAATAAAACACCGGAAAACTCCGCAATAAAATATTATTTGATTTTATTATTAAATCCTTAATATTTCTTTATTTTGGGAAAGTCATTTTATTCCCTCTCTCAATTTTTTGTAATGGAAATAATTGATGATAAAATAAATAAAATCAAATGATCCTATTCCCAAAATTTGAGAAAACTCAAATATGAAAATAACAAAATCCCCAACTCTCTCTGTGGGTCATTGAGTTGCGAGAATTTCTAGGATCAACCAAAATGCAAAATAAAATATGATATGCATTGATGATCTAAAGTATAACATTCCAAATTGAAAATTTGGGATGTTACAAACCTACCCCCCTTAAGATGAATCTCGCCCTCGAGATTCGGGTTGGCTAGAAAATAGGTGAGGGTGGTCTTTGAGCAAATCTTCCACTCGCTCCCAGGTGGCTTCATCCTCCGTGTGATGGCTCCACTAAACTTTGCAAAACTTGATAACCTTGCTGCGAGTGACTCGACTGGCAAACTCGAGGATCTTAACTGGTTCTCCTCGTAGGTAAAATCGTTATCCAACTGAATAGTTTCCAATGGCACTGTGTCTCTCAACGGTATTTTAGCCATCTCCGTGTGACATTTCTTTAACTGAGAAACGCGGAACACATTATGAACTCCTGACAATCCTTCGGGCAATTCCAACTTGTAGGCGACTTCTCCCATACGTTCCAAAACTCGATATGGTCCTACAAATCATGGCGCTAACTTCCCTTTTACTCCAAAACGCTTTGTTCCTCGAAGTGGAGATACTCGAAGATAAGCTCTATCTCTGACTTCGTAAACTGTCTCCTTGCGTTTAGAATCTGCATAACTCTTCTGTCTGGACTGGGCTACCTTGAGCCTATCGCGAATCAACTTCACCTTCTGTTCAGACTCTTTAATCAAGTCAGGTCCAAACAAATGGCGGTCTCCAACTTCGTTCCATGACAACGGTGTCCTGCACCTCCTTCCGTACAAGGCTTCAAAAGGGGCCATCTTTAAACCGGTTTGATAACTGTTGTTGTAAGAGAACTCTGCATATGGCAAATTATCGTCCCAACTAGATCCGTAATCTAGCGCACAAGCTCTCAGCATATCCTCCAAAATCTGATTGACTCTCTCGGTCTGTCCATCTGTCTGTGGATAAAAAGTTGTACTGAATTCTAGCCTGGTTCCCAAAGTTTCGTGCAACTGCTTCCAGAACTTTGAGGTAAACTGGGTTCCTCTATCCGATACGATACTCCTCGGAACTCCATGCAAACATATGATCCTGGTCATGTATATCTTTGCCAACTTAGCACTGGTGTAAGTGGTCTTTACTGGGATGAAATGAGCTACTCTCGTCAATCGATCAACTACAACCCAAATCGAGTCATAGCCTGAACGAGTCCTGGGCAATCCCGTGATAAAATCCATGCCTAGCTTATCCCACTTCCATTCGGGTATCGGCAATGGTTGTAACAATCCTGCTGGCTTCTGATGCTCTGCCTTTACTCTCTGGCATACATCACAAACTGCTACATACTCCGCAATATCCTTCTTCATTCCGGTCCACCAGAAAATATCCTTCAAATCCAAATACATCTTGGTATTTCCTGGGTGAATTGAATACGGTGAATTGTGTGCCTCTTGCAAAATCAACTTCCTGATCTCCGGGTCATTGGGCACGTAAACACGGTCTTCAAACCATAGGGTGTCGTGCTCATCCTCACGAAATCCTTTAGCTTTTCCTTTGCTCAGTTTCTGCTTTATAGCGGCAATCTCCTTGTCAGCTTTCTGAGCTTCTCTGATTTTATCCATCAAAGTTGACTGAATCTCCAATGCTGCTACATAGCCTCTCGGAACTATTTCCAAACACAGTTCACGAAGATTTACTGCTAACTCCTTGGGTATTTCTCCCGTCATTAATGTATTGACATGGCTCTTACGGCTTAATGCATCAGCTACTACATTAGCCTTTCCAGGATGATAGTGCAATTTCATATCATAATCCTTGATAAGCTCCAACATCTCCTTTGTCTGAGGTTTAATTCCTTCTGTGTGAAAATGTACTTCAAACTCTTATGATCCGTGTACACCTCACAATGATTTCCAATGAGGAAATGTCTCCATGTCTTCAATGCATGCACTACGGCTGCTAACTCCAAATCATGCGTAGCATAATTCAACTCATGAGGCTTCAGTTGTCTTGAGGCATATGAAACAACTCTCCCTTCCTGCATAAGCACTGCTCCAAGTCCTCGACATGAAGCGTCGCAATACACCTCATAATCCTTGGTCTGGTCTGGCAAAATCAACACTGGTGAGGTAACCAAGCGTTTCTTCAACTCTTGGAAACTAGCCTCACACTCCTCCGTCCATATGAACTTGGTATCCTTCTTTAACAACTCCGTCATAGGCTTCGCAATCTTTGAGAAATTCTCAATAAATCTCCGGTAGTACCCTGCGAGTCCAAGAAAACTCCGGATCTCTCCAACTGTTGTTGGGGCTTCCCACTTGGTCACGGTTTCAACTTTAGCGGGATCTACTGCTATACCTTCTCCAGATATAACGTGTCCGAGGAATCCTACTTCTTTCAACCAAAACTCACATTTGCTGAACTTGGCATATAACTGATGTTCTCTGAGCTTTCCAAGTACCAAACGTAAATGCTCCGTATGTTCCTCTTCATTCTTCGAATAAACCAGGATATCATCAATGAACACTACGACGAACTTATCCAAAAACTCCATAAACACTTTGTTCATCATGTTCATAAAATAGGCAAGTGCGTTAGTCAGACCAAATGACATAACGGTGTACTCATACAGCCCATACCTGGTAGTAAAAGTTGTCTTCGGAATATCCTGTTCTCGAATCTTCAACTGGTGGTATCCTGATCGCAGATCGATCTTGGAAAATACCTTAGCTCCTTGCAATCGATCAAACACATCGTTGATCATAGGTAGTGGGTACTTGTTCTTGATTGTTACTTCATTCAATCCTCGATAATCAACAACCATCCTTAAAGATCCATCTTTCTTCTCCACCAGAAGTACCGGCGATCCCCAAGGTGAAGAACTTGGGCGAATATATCCTTTATCCAGTAACTCCTTAATCTGCTTCTTAATTTCCACCAAATCCTTTGCTGGCATCCTATATGGTCTCTTTGATATTGGCCCTGTGCCTGGCAATAGCTCAATCAAAAACTCAATATCTCTATCCGGTGGCGTGCCTGGCAACTCCTTTGGAAATACATCAGGGAAATCCCTTACCACCGGTACTTCCTCCTGCACAACTCCTGTTAAGCAATTTACTTGAGTCCTCTTTGGCACATGTCGGGATACATACTTGATCCTTCTCCCTTCTGGGGTGGTAAGCAAAATTGACTTACTAGCACATTCAATATTCCCTTCATACTTTGATAACCAATCCATGCCTAATATCACATCCAATCCTTGAGATTCCAATACTATTAGGTTTGAGGGAAAAACATAGTTACCAATCCTTAATGGTAACCGATCACACCATAGACTAGCCACATACTCTGCTCCGGGCGAGGTTACTAACATGGGTGACCTAAGGGCTTGGGTTGGTAGGTTATACTTATCCACAAATCCCCTTGAGATGTATGAATGCGATGCACCAGTATCAAAAAGAACGAGTGCAGTAAATGACTTAACCAAAAACTTACCTATTACTGCATCGGGCTGAGCTTCAACCTCCTCCACGCTAACGTGGTTCACCTGTCCCCTGTTGAAAGGGTTCAGCTTCTTCCCAGAACTTCCATTGCCATTTTGGCCTTCAGGACATTCATTGGCATAATGTCCGGTCTTCTGACACTGAAAACAAGTGACTTGGCTTAGGTCCTTCTCGGCTGGGGTTGATGGGTTGGTGCGGTTCTGGCCGTTGCTTCCTCCATTGCCATTACCATTCTTGGTGCCATTGTGATTGTGCGAGCTACCTCCTCCATGGGTATGCTGAAAATGTCCTCCCGGTCTAGGGGTAAAACGTTGCTTCTGCTGAGCTCCTGAATTGTACTTTCCTTGTCCATACTTCCTCTTGCGATTCTCAATTTGTTGCTGCTTCCCTTCAATCATAAGAGCACGATCTACCAACTCCTGGTAGCTATTGAAGGTTGCTACCATCAACTGCATGCTCAACTCATCATTCAGTCCTTCCAGAAACTTCTCCTGCTTAGCTGCATTCGTAGCGACGTCATCTAGGGCATAACGTGCTAACTTACTAAATTCATCCACATACTGGCCAACTGTCCATCCTCCTTGGCGCAAGTTGCGAAACTCACGCTTCTTCATGGCCATAGCTCCTGCTGAAACATGGGCAGTACGAAAAGCCTGCTGAAACTGGTCCCATGTGACAGTGTCAACTAGGAAAGTGGCTGTGAAATTCTCCCACCATGATGCTGTGGGTCCTTCTAACTGATGTGCGGCAAACTTCACCTTCTCCGCATCTGTGCATCCTGCTGTGGTCAACTCCCTAGCTGTCTTGCAGAGCCAATCATCTGCTACTATCGGCTCGGTGCTACTGGAAAACACCGGCGGAATCAGCCTAAGAAAATGGGTTAAGTGGTCAACAGGTGGTGGTGGTGGTGGTGGGTTGTTGTTGTTCCCCTGATTCTGGACTAGCAACTGCATCAATGTGTTCTGCTGCTGGATCAACTGGGTGAGCTCCGGTGGAAAGGTAAATCCGGGGTCACATCTCGGAGGCATCTGAGGGTTTAGAAAAGATGAGATATAAGAATAGAGGGGGTCTAAAGAGAAAACACTACCCATATGCACATGAGGCAAAACAAACAATTCGCTTCAATCAATCAAACAAGGGCATACAATCGATCTATCTATCGCAAAAGTGCTCGGGCTACTATATTTACATGGTGTACTACTACTACTAATGAGGTGGTCTACTAGAAATATTCTTCGGTTGCAGACTCCATGATATCTGCTCCAGCTTCATCAGCATAGTCATCATCGCTACTATCTGCTTCCGAGTCGGTGCCGTCGATGATGATGTAGTCTTCCGGGCTAATTTCCTGGGGTTCTTCGTCTTCATCTACTGGCGTAGGGCCTCCCATAAATATTCCAATCTTCTTGATCAGGTCGTCATTCTTCTCCACCAATACTTCAATTTCCTCTTCATAATCTTCACGTGTAGCCTTGAGTTCTTCCTCCAGTTCCTTGATTCTAGTCTTAGCCTTCTTCAGATCTATCATGTCAGCGCACTCTGGTTCTCCTGTCGTCGAATGTGCTGGTTTAACCCCTGGATAAAAGCTGCAATTGATCTATCCTTTCGGGTGCTGATCGTCTCCCAGTGTTCATCTCGGCGCCCACAAATCTGGTAGATAGTATCCTTGAGGTCCTTGCGGTAGACTTCTCCAATGCGTCCACCATGGCGATGTGAGCTGCCATGCTCTTTCCTAGACTCCAAGTTGGTGCATCAAAAGAAAACTCTATGGGCTCAGTGACTAGCATGAACGTCCTTCCTGGAACTTGAACTTGAATCATCCAGCGCTCTTCTTCAGGTAAAGTGGCGTTGTAGGTTCCTGTGAAGCTTGGTACTCCTATATTCAGGTATCTAGTGACTTCCTTCAAGTGTCGTCCAAAGGGTGTATCTTCATCCGGTTGTGTGAACTTGTACCTTGCATCCGCCATCCTAAAGAGTAGAAAAGATGAGAGGTCAGAAGAGAAGAGAATGGATAGTGATCTAGATCTTGTGCTTAGTGGTCATGTCCTACAGTCAGCGTGTACTCTGATACCATCTCTGTAGCGACCAAACCTCAAACAGTCTGATCTCTATGCTCCGGTGTTATCCCTGGATCAGTAATGCTGACACCACACAGTACTCAGAGGATTTATAGCAGAGTAGCAATCACACACTTATTACATCGAGTGTCTCAAACGAGAACTTATTACAATAAATATGGCTTAAGGCCATCTAATAACGATAATAGCGGAAGGCTTGGAAGATAAGTGAGTTCATCAACTCCAACGGCATCACTGAGTATAGAACCATGACCTAAAAACTCCTTAATCGTCGTCTGAAAAGTCTGCAACATTAACGTTGCAGCCCGAAATGGGTCAGCACATGGAATATGCTGGCAAGGTAACACATAGAGAGTAATGGAATGAAATAGCTATACTATATGCATATTTGGCTGGTGGAAAGCTCTATGGTTACAGTTTTGCGTAAAGTCAATTTTTCTCTACTTCAAAGGAATAAATTTAATTACTATCATGGTGGTTGTTAAACATTGAGAATGGTTGACAGCATTCTCAATCCCAATTAAGCATCATCATTAAACATAACCCAACAAAATTAATTTAGAGTAACATGTTGAGATTCACATGATAATCCAAGTACTAGATACTCAAGATGTCCATAACCGGGGACACGGCTAACCATGATTAGTTTATTACACTCTGCAGAGGTTTGCGCACTTTTCCCCACAAGACTCGATCGCCTCTGTTTGGTTTCTCGCACTACACGGTGTTTGAGAAGACGGATGACCGAGACATAGTCTTCAAGAAGCGCTAGCACCTTACGATCGGGTAGACCGTACCACCTACATCCCCTACATCTTCTAGTCTACCACTGTAAGAGTTCGCACAACTTAGTCAACTATGCTAGAGCCCATAATAGCTTGTGGCTGCACACGGAAGTTTTTAGTATGAATAGTGTCATGATCCCTTTGAGCCTGGGTGGCGGTCCAAAAGAAAACAGGCAAGTCCTGGAATACCCAGGTGCCTCAATCCACCCAGATGTGTGTTTAAGTTGCCACCTTAGATAAACCATTAATTAACAGTCTCACATCTGTCATGGATATCACTCACCCAATCCACGTCTACTAGCATAGCATGGCATAATAAGCAAACGTAGAAGTAACTCCCAAAGGTTTGATAATAACAGGTAGTAGGTACTACCTCATCTACTTCCCATCCCACAATTTAATTAGATCCTAATCATGCAATGTGTGAGGATTGATTTAATGCAATAAAACTGGGTAGTAGAATAGGTATGATCAAAGTGTTACTTGCCTTGCTGATGATCCGGGAAACCTAACGATACGAAGTAACAGGCGGCACACTCCGGGTACTCTATCGCAAACAAACAAACAAGCATACAATAAGTACTCATCTAATGCACAGGTAAAACTCAAATAAGAGATCTAACCAGAAGGTTCAACTTAAGAACTCCGGTTGGCAAAAAGAATCAAATCGAACGAAGCAACGAAAGTCAAACGGCGAAAGAAAACAACTTCGTTCTAGTAATCTGGATCTAAGGCATATTTTGCACTAGCAAAAACTTGTTTAAGTTGGTTATTCGGATAGAGGGTTTCGAGACGAAACTCTAGGCGCTTGAATCGCCTGATTCCGATAAATGAGCGAAAAGTTATACTAAAACGAAAATCAGATCAGGAATCGCGATCAGAAAAATCGCGGATTTAATCCGAGAAAAAGAAAAACAACGAACACCGATTTTTTTTAACGACGGCACGGAAAACGAGGCGGCGGCGAACCTCGGGCGACGTGCGGCGGCGGCGGCAGGCGCTGGGGGCGGCGGGCGGCGCTAGGGTTTGGGCGCGGGTGGCTGGCTTTGGCTGGGCCTCCTCCCCGGCTTATATAGCCTAGTGGGCCAGGAGTCCGGGTCGGACACGGCCCCTAGGTCGGTTCATACTTTTTTTATTCTGCTCGGAAGAAAAATAAAAAGAAATACTAAACGGACTCCAAAAATTCCGAAATAAATTTTCACGGGCTTCTAAAATCAAGCCGCACAAGGTGAACATTTATTTGGGACCTAAATGCAATTTTGAAAAACGCACATTTTTCCTAATTCAAATAAAACTCCGCAATAAAATCTTATTTGATTTTATTATTAAATCCTCAATATTTCTTTATTTTGGGAAAGTCATTTTAGTCCCTCTCTCAATTTTTTGTAATAGAAATAATTGATGATAAAATAAATAAAATCAAATGATCCTATTCCCAAAATTTGAGAAAACTCAAATATGAAAATAACGAAATCCCCAACTCTCTCCGTGGGTCATTGAGTTTAGAATTTCTAGGATCAACCAAAATGCAAAATAAAATATGATATGCATTGATGATCTAAAGTATAACATTCCAAATTGAAAATTTGGGATGTTACAGTTACCAACACATTAGGCAGGCAGAACAAACCAAAAACACACAAATAGATAGCATATAAACTAGTTTTAAACAAAATCAAGCAGTTTTCAACATAGAACGACACTTACACCAAGCAGTTTTCAACCAAACTGAAAGTGCTAGTTATCGACTAGAGGAGGGTGAATTGACGATTTTTGTGAAAGTCTTCAAAACAGGCAATATCTTTGAAGACGTATGCTACCTCTTGAGCACTGCGTTGGTTTTTCCCGAAGAGGAAGGGGTGATGCAGCAAAGTAGCGTAAGTATTTCCCTCAGTTTTTGAGAACCAAGGTATCAATCCAGTAGGAGGCTATGCGCGAGTCCCTCGTACCTGCACAAAACAAATAAATCCTTGCAACCAACGCGAATAGGGGTTGTCAACCCCTACACGGCCACTTACGAGAGTGAGATCTGATAGATATGATAAGATAATATTTTTGGTATTTTTGTGATAAAGATGCAAAGTAAGATAAAGGCAAAGTAAAAAAGCAAAGAAAATAACTAAGTAGTAGGAGATTAATATGATAAAGATAGACCCGGGGGCCATAGGTTTCACTAGTGGCTTCTCTCGAGAGCATAAGTATTCTACGGTGGGTGAACAAATTACTGTTGAGCAATTGACAGAATTGAGCATAGTTATGAGAATATCTAGGTATGATCATGTATATAGGCATCACGCCCGAGACAAGTAGACCGACTCCTGCCTGCATCTACTACTATTACTCCACTCATCGACCGCTATCCAGCATGCATCTAGAGTGTTAAGTTAAAAACAGAATAACGCCTTAAGCAAGATGACATGATGTAGAGGGATAGACTCATGCAATATGAAGAAAACCCCATCTTGTTATCCTCGATGGCAACAATACAATACGTGCCTTGCTGCCCCTATTGTCACTGGGAAAGGACACCGCAAGATTGACCCCAAAGCTAAGCACTTCTCCCATTGCAAGAAAGATCAATCTAGTAGGCCAAACCAAATTGATAATTCGAAGAGACTTGCGAAGATAACCAATCATACATAAAAGATTTTAGAGAAGATTCAAATATTATTCATAGATAGACTTGATCATAAACCCACAATTCATCGGTCTCAGCAAGCACACCGCAAAAAGAAGATTACATCGAATAGTTCTCCACAAGAGAGGGGGAGAACATTGTATTGAGATCCAAAAAGAGAGAAGAAGCCATCTAGCTACTAACTATGGACTCGTAGGTCTGAGGTAAACTACTCACACTTCATTGGAGAGGCTATGGTGTTGATGTAGAAGCCCTCCGTAATCGATGCCCCCTCTGGCGGAGCTTCGGAACAGGCCCCAAGCTGGGATCTCATGGATACAGAAAGTTGCGGCGGTGGAATTAGGTTTTTGGCTCTGTGTCTGATCGTTTGGGGGTACGTAGGTATATATAGGAGAAAGGAGTACGTCGGTGGAGCAATAGGGGGCCCATGAGGGTGGAGGGCGCGCCTGGTGGGGGTGGGCATGCCCCCCTACCTCGTGGCCTCCTCTTTTGTGTCTTGACGTAGGGTCCAAGTCTCCCGGGTTTTGTTTGTTGAGAAAATCACATTCCCAAAGGTTTCATCCGTTTGGACTCAGTTTGATATTCCTTTTCTTCGAAACCCTAAAACAGGCAAAAAACAGCAATTCTGGGCCGGGCCTCCGGTTAATAGGTTAGTCCCAAAAATAATATAAAAGTGGATAATAAATCCCAATAATTTCGAAAACATTAGATAATATAGCATGGAGCAATCAAAAATTATAGATATGTTGGAGACGTATCAAGCATCCCCAAGCTTAATTCCTGCTCATCCTCGAGTAGGTAAATGATAAAAACAGAATTTTTGATGCGGAGTGCTACTTGGCATAATTTTAATGTAATTCTTCTTAATTGTGGTATGAATATTCAGATCTGAAAGATTCAAGACAAAAGTTCATATTGACATAAAAATAATAATACTTCAAGCATACTAACAAAACAATTATGTCTTCTCAAAATAACATGGCCAAAGAAAGTTATTCCTACAAAATCATATAGTCTGGCTATGCTCTATCTTCACCACACAAAATATTTAAATCATGCACAACCCCGATGACAAGCCAAGCAATTGTTTCATACTTTTGACATTCTCTAACTTTTTCAATTTTCACGCAATACATGAGTGTGAGCCATGGATATAGCACTATAGGTGGAATAGAATGGTGGTTGTGGAGAAGACAAAAAGGGAGAAGATAGTCTCACATCAACTAGGCGTATCAACGGGCTATGGAGATGCCCATCAATAGATATCAATGTGAGTGAGTAGGGATTGCCATGCAATGGATGCACTAGAGCTATAAGTATAGGAAAGCTCAAAAAGAAACTAAGTGGGTGTGCATCCAACTTGCTTGCTCATGAAGACCTAGGGCATTTTGAGGAAGCCCGTCATTGGAATATACAAGCCAAGTTCTATAATGAAAAATTCCCACTAGTATATGAAAGTGATAACATGAGAGACTCTCTACTCTGAATATCATGGTGATATTTTGAAGCACAAGTGTGGTAAAAGGATAGTAACATTGTCCCTTCTCTCTTTTTATCTCATTTTTTATTTGGGCATTTTCTCTTTCTTTTTATGGCCTCTTTTCTTTCTTTCTTTTTTCGTCTGTAGTCTCATCCCGACTTGTGGGGGAATCATAGTCTTCATCATCCTTTCCTCACTGGGACAATGCTCTAATAATGATGATCATCACACTTTTATTTTTCTTACAACTCAACAATTACAACTCGATACTTAGAACAAAATATGACTCTATGTGAATGCCTCCGGTGGTGTACCTGAATATGCGATGATGCATGAGTGACATGTATGAAAGAATTATGAATGGTGGCTTTGCCAAAAATACGATGTCAACTACATGATCATGCTAAGCAATATGACAATGATGAGGTGTGTCATAATAAATGGTACGGTGGAAAGTTGCATGGCAATATATCTCGGAATGGCTATGGAAATGCCATAATAGGTAGGTACGGTGGCTGTTTTGAGGAAGGTATATGGTGGATGTATGATACCGGCGAAAGGTGTGTGGTATTAGAGAGGCTAGCAAAGGTGGAAGGGTGAGAGTGCGTATAATCCATGGACTCAACATTAGTCATAAAGAACTCATATACTTATTGCAAAAATCTACAAGTTATCAAAGCAAAGTATTACGGGCATGCTCCTAGGGGATAGATTGGTAGGAAAAGACCATCGCTCGTCCCCGA
This sequence comes from Triticum aestivum, assembly GCF_018294505.1. NCBI lineage: Eukaryota > Viridiplantae > Streptophyta > Magnoliopsida > Poales > Poaceae > Triticum > Triticum aestivum. Next base: position 653,601,458 of record NC_057800.1, on the reverse strand, counting down.
CCACCACTCATAAGGAAGACAATCAAAAAATAAATCATGCTCCGACTTCATCACATAACGGTTCACCATACGTGCATGCTACGGGAATCACAAACTTTAACACAAGTATTTCTCAAATTCACAACTACTCAACTAGCACAACTTTAATACCACCATCTTTATATCTCAAAACAATTATCAAGTATCAACCTTCTCATAGTATTCAACACACTCATAAGAAAGTTTTATTATTAATCTTGTATACCAAGCATATTAAGACTTTAAGCAAATTACCATGCTATTTAATACTCTCAAAATAATCTAAGTGAAGCATGAGAGATCAATAGTTTCTATAAAACAAATCCACCACCGTGCTCTAAAAGATATAAGTGAAGTACTAGAGCAAAACTACATAACTCAAAAGATATAAGCGAAGCACATAGAGTATTCTAACAAATTATAAATCATGTATGGCTCTCTCAAAAGGTGTGTACAGCAAGGATGATTGTGGTAAACTAACAAATAAAGACTCAAATCATACAAGACGCTCCAAGCAAAACACATATCATGTGGTGAATAAAAATATAACTCCAAGTAAAGTTACCAATAGAAGTAGACGGAAGAGGGGATGCCTTTCGAGGCATCCCCAAGCTTTGGCTTTTAGGTGTACTTACATTATCTTGGAGGTGACATGTGCATCCCCAATCTTAGGCTCTTGCCACTCCTTGTTCCATAATCCATCAAATCTTTACCTAAAACTTGAAAACTTCACAACACAAAACTTAAAGTAGAAAATCTCATGAGCTTCGTTAGCGAAAGAAAATAAAAGACCACTTCAAGGTACTGTAATGAACTCATTATTTATTTATATTGGTGTTATACCTACTTTATTCCAACTTCTCTATGGTTTATAAACTATTTTACTAGCCATAGATTCATCAAAATAAGCAAACAACACACGAAAAACAGAATCTGTCAAAAACAGAACAGTCTGTAGTAATCTGTAGCTAGCGCAAGATCTGGAACCCCAAAAATTCTAAAATAAATTTCTGGACGTGAGGAATTTATCTAGTAATCATCTTCCAAAATAATTAACTAAATAGCACTCTCCAAATAAAAATTACAGCAGTTCTCGTGAGCGCTAAAGTTTCTGTTTTTTACAGCAAGTGTAACAAGACTTTCCCCAAGTCTTCCCAACGGTTTTACTTGGCACAAACACTAATTAAACACAAAAAAACATGAAAAAAACAGAGGCTAGATAAATTATTTATTATTAAACAGGATCAAAAATCAAGGAATAAAAATAAAATTGGGTTGCCTCCCAACAAGCGCTATCGTTTAACGCCCCTAGCTAGGCATAACAAGCAAGAATAGATCTAGGTATTGCCATCTTTGGTAGGCAATCCATAAGTGGCTCTCATAATAGATTCATAAGGTAATTTAATTTTCTTTCTAGGAAATTGTTCCATGCCTTTCCTTAATGGAAATTGGAATATAATATTTCCTTCCTTCATATCAATAATTGCACCAATCGTTCTAAGGAAAGGTCTACCAAGAATAATAGGACATGAAGGATTGCAATCTATGTCAAGAACAATAAAATCTACGGGCACATAATTACTATTTTCAACAATAAGAACATCATTAATTATTCCCATAGGTTTCTTAATAGTGGACTCTGCAAGGTGCAAGTTTAGAGAGCAATCATCAAAATCACGGAAACCAAACAAATCACACAGAGTCTTTGGAATCATGGAAACACTAGCACCCAAATCACATAAAACATAGCATTCATGATATTTAATTTTAATTTTAATAGTTGGTTCCCACTCATCATAAAGTTTTCTAGGGACAGAAACTTCCAATTCAAGTTTTTCTTCATAAGATTGCATCTAGGCATCAACGATATGTTTAGTAAACGCTTTATTTTGACTGTAAGCGTGAGGAGAATTTAGCACGGATTGCAACAAGGAAATACAATCAATCAAAGAGAAATTTTCATAGTTAAATTTCTTGAAATCCATAATAGTGGGTTCAGCAACATCTAGGTTTTTAATTTCTTCAATCCCAATTTTATCAATTTTAGCATCAAGATCAACAAATTCTGAATTATTGGAACGCCTTCTAGGTAAAGGTGGATCATATTCAGTCCCATCATTATCAAGATTCATATTGCAAAACAAAGATTTAATAGGGGACACATCAATAACTTTTAGATCTTCATCTTTATTTTCATAGGAACTAGAAGAACACACTCTTATAAAGGCATCTTTCTTAGCACGCATCCTAGCGGTTCTTTCTTTGCACTCATCAATGGAAATTCTCATGGCTTTGAGAGACTCATTGATATCATGCTTAGGTGGAATAGATCTAAGTTTCAAAGAATCATTATCCACGTCTTTCTTCTTTTGCATATCACACAAATCAACGAAGCTATTAAGATGGGTAGCGGCATCTTCACTAGGAAGGCCGGAAAATGGATCTTTCATGACAAGATTCAGCAAAGCAGTATTAATTTCACAAGATTCAACATCGGTAAGAGGAGCAATCAGAGTGCTAATAAAATCATTGTTGTTGGTATTGGTGAAGTCACACAATTTAGTATTATCTTAAGCCATCGTGACAAGCAAGCAAACTAACACACAAGCAAACAAAAAGCAAGCGGGCAAAAACAGGCAAATAGAGAAAGAGAGGGATGATAGAGAGAGAGAGGGTGAATAAAATGGCAAGGGTGAAGTGGGGGGAGAGGAAAACGAGAGGCAAATGGCAAATAATGTAATGTGGGAGATAAGGGTATGTGATGGGTAGTTGGTATGTTGAGTTTTGCAAAGACCTCCCTGACAACGGCGCCAGAAATCCTTCTTGGTATCTCTTAAGCATTGTGTTGGTTTTCCCGAACGGATGATGCAGCAAAGTAGCGTAAGTATTTCCCTCAGTTTTTGGGAACCAAGGTATCAATCCAGTAGGAGGCTACGCGCGAGTCCCTCGTGCCTGCACAAAACAAATAAATCCTCGCAACCAACGCGAATAGGGGTTGTCAATCCCTACACGACCACTTACGAGAGTGAGATCTGATAGATATGGTAAGATAATATTTTTGGTATTTTTGTGATAAAGATGCAAAGTAAAATAAAGGCAAAGTAAAAAAGCAAACGAAATAACTAAGTAGTAGGAGATTAATATGATAAAGATAGACCCGGGGGCCAAAGGTTTCACTAGTGGCTTCTCTCGAGAGCATAAGTATTCTACGGTGGGTGAACAAATTACTGTTGAGCAATTGACAGAATTGAGCATAATTATGAGAATATCTAGGTATGATCATGTATATAGGCATCATGTCCAAGACAAGTAGACCGACTCCTACCTGCATCTACTACTATTACTCCACTCATCGACCGCTATCCAGCATGCATCTAGAGTATTAAGTTAAAAGCAGAGTAACGCCTTAAGCAAGATGACATGATATAGAGGGATAGACTCATGCAATATGAAGAAAACCCCATCTTGTTATCCTCGATGGCAACAATACAATGTGTGCCTTGCTGCCCCTACTGTCACTGGGAAAGGACACCACAAGATTGAACCCAAACCTAAGCACTTCTCCCATTGCAAGAAAGATCAATCTAGTAGGCCAAACCAAACTGATAATTCGAAGAGACTTGCAAAGATAACCAATCATACATAAAATAATTTAGAGAAGATTCAAATATTATTCATAGATAGACTTGATCATAAACCCACAATTCATCGGTCTCAACAAACACACCGCAAAAAGAAGATTACATTGAATAGTTCGCCACAAGAGAGGGGGAGAACATTGTATTGAGATCCAAAAAGAGAGAAGAAGCCATCTAGCTACTAACTATGGACCCGTAGGTCTGAGGTAAACTACTCACACTTCATCGGAGAGGCTATGGTGTTGATGTAGAAGCCCTCCGTGATCGATGCCCCCTCTGGCGGAGCTCCGGAACATGCCCCAAGATGGGATCTCGTGGATACAGAAAGTTGCGGCGGTGGAATTAGGCTTTTGGCTCCGTGTCTGATCGTTTGGGGGTACGTAGGTATATATAGGAGGAAGGAGTACGTCAGTGGAGCAACAGGGGGCCCACGAGGGTGGAGGGAACGCCTGGTGGGGGTGGGCGCGCCCCCCTACCTCGTGGCCTCCTCTTTTGTGTCTTGACGTAGGGTCCAAGTCTCCCGGGTCTTGTTTGTTGAGAAAATCACGTTCCCGAAGGTTTCATTCCATTTGGACTCCGTTTGATATTCCTTTTCTTCGAAACCCTAAAACAGGCAAAAAACAGCAATTCTGGGCTGGGCCTCCGGTTAATAGGTTAGTCCCAAAAATAATATAAAAGTGGATAATAAAGCCCAATAATGTCCAAAACAGTAGATAATACAACATGGACCAATCAAAAATTATAGATACGTTGGAGACGTATCAACGTAGAAGCAAAAAGTAACTAAACAAAGTATGGCGGAAGATAAGCTACACTATACATGCTATCAGTGCAACACAAATGAAGTGATAAGTGAAGACAGTGAGCAAACTAGGTAGCAATGAACAGTAGTAACGGCTAACGTGAAGACATGGATGGATCAGAAGGAATGTCTTCACACAATGTCTTTGCACAAAGATGAGCAAGCAAAGGCTTCGCGATACAAAACAACAAGTGAACGAGTGAAGGGATAGGACCAGTTGCTCGAAGAAGACAAGTGATTTGTTTGATTAGTTTCACCTGTTGTGACAGTTCTACGTCTAGTTAGAGAGGCTGAGATTGAACTCAGAAGACTCGGTCTTCACCTTATTCTCCTTGCGCTAAGATCACTTAGACCTTGCCTAGTTACTCAGGCAATTCTTCAAGGTAGACTTTGTTGGGTAACGTAGTAATTTCAAAAATTTCCTAGGCACACGCAAGATCATGGTGATGCATAGCAACGAGAGGGGAGAGTGTGTCCACGTAACCTCGTAGACCGAAAGCGGAAGCGTTAGCACAACGCGGTTGATGTAGTCGTACGTCTTCATGATCCGACCGATCAAGTACCAAACATATGGCACCTCCGAGTTCAGCACACGTTCAGCTCGATGACGTCCCTCGAACTCCGATGCAGCCGAGCTGTGAGGGATAGTTTCGTCAGCACGACGATGTGGTGACGATGATGATGTTCTACCGACGCAGGGCTTCGTTTAAGCACCGCTACGATATTATCGAGGTGGACTATGGTGGAGGGGGGCACCGCACACGGTTAAGAGATCCAAGAGATCAATTGTTGTGTCTAGAGGTGCCCCATGCCCCCGTATACAAAGGAGGGAGGGAGAGGCCGACCCTAGAGGGGGCGCGCCAAGTGTGGGGAGTCCTACTAGGACTCCCAAGTCCTAGTAGGATTCCCCTTTCCTTTCCGGAGTAGGAGAGAAGGAAAAGGAGGTTGCACCCCTTGTCCAATTCAGATCAGAGGGGGGCGCGCCTCCTTCGTTTTGGCCTCTCTCCTCTATTCCCGTATGGCCCAATAAGGCCTAATACTTCTCCCGGTGAATTCCCGTAACTCCCCGATACTCCGAAAATACCCGAATCACTCGGAACCTTTCCGATGTCCGAATATAGTCGTCCAATATATCGATATTTACGTCTCAACCATTTCGAGACTCCTCGTCATGCCCCCGATCTCATCCAGGACTCCGAACTACCTTTAGTACATCAAAACACATAAACTCATAATATAACCGTCATCGAACTTTAAGCGTGCGGACCCTACGGGTTCGAGAACTATGTAGACATGACCGAGACACGTCTTCAGTCAATAACCAATAGCGGAACCTCGTGAAGGAAATATGCCCTAGAGGCAATAATAAAGTTATTATTTATTTCCTTATTTCATGATAAATGTTTATTATTCATGCTAGAATTGTATTAACCGGAAACATAATACATGTGTGAATACATAGACAAACAGAGTGTCACTAGTATGCCTCTACTTGACTAGCTCGTTGAATCAAAGATGGTTAAGTTTCCTAGCCATAGACATGAGTTGTCATTTGATTAACGGGGTCACATCATTAGGATGTGATTGACTTGACCCATTCCGTTAGCATGGCACTTGATCGTTTAGTTTGTTGCTATTGCTTTCTTCATGACTTATACATGTTCCTATGACTATGAGATTATGCAACTCCCGTTTACCAGAGGAACACTTTTTGTGCTACCAAACGTCACAACATAACTGGGTGATTATAAAGGTGCTCTACAGGTGTCTCCAAAGGTACTTGTTGGGTTGGCGTATTTCGAGATTAGGATTTGTCTCTCCGATTGTCAGAGAGGTATCTCTGGGCCCTCTCGGTAATGCACATCACTTAAAGCCTTGCAAGCATTGCAACTAATGAGTTAGTTGCGGGATGATGTATTATGGAACGAGTAAAGAGACTTGCCGGTAACGAGATTGAACTAGGTATTGAGAAACCGACGATCGAATCTCGGGCAAGTAACATACCGATGAGAAAGGGAACAACTTATGTTGTTATGTGGTCTGATCGATAAAGATCTTCGTAGAAAATGTAGGAGCCAATATGAGCATCTAGGTTCCGCTATTGGTTATTGACCAGAGCCATGTCTCGGTCATGTCTACATTGTTCTCAAACCCGTAGGGTCCGCACGCTTAACGTTATGATGACAGTTTCATTATGAGTTTATATATATTGATGTACCGAAGGTTGTTCGGAGTCCCGGATATGATCACGGACATGACGAGGAGTCTCGAAATGGTCGAGACATGAAGATTGATATATTGGAAGCCTATGTTTGGACATCAGAAGTGTTCCGGGTGAAATCGGCATTTTACCGGAGTACCAGGAGGTTACCGGAACCTCCCCCCCCCCCCGGGTAACCTAATGGGCCTTAATGGGCCTAGTGGAGGAAGTGGAGAGGAGGCCAAGGGGCAGCCGCGCGCCCCTTCCCCCCCCCCTCAGTCCGAATTGGACAAGGAGGGGGTTCAGCGCCCCCCTTTCCTTTTCCCTCTCTCTCCTTTCCCCCCAAGTCCTAGTCCAACATGGAAAGGGGGAGTCCTACTCCCAGGAGGAGTAGGACTCCTCCTGGCGCGCCCCTTGCCTGGCCGCACCTCCTCCCCCTTGCTCCTTTATATACAGGGGCAGGGGGGCACCCCAGACACAACAGTTGATCATTGATCTCTTAGCCGTATGTGGTGCCCCCCTCCACCATAGTCCTCGATAATATTGTAGTGGTGCTTAGGCGAAGCCCTGCGACAGTAGAACATGAAGATCGTCACCATGCCGTCGTGCTGACGGAACTCTTCCCCGACATTCTGCTGGATCGGAGTTTGGGGATCGTCATCGAGCTGAATGTGTGCTAGAACTCGGAGGTGCCGTAGTTTCAGTGCTTGATGGGTCGGGCCGTGAAGACGTACGACTACATCAATCACGTTGTGCTAACACTTCCACTTTCGATCTACGAGGGTATGTGGACAACACTCTCCCCTCTCGTTGCTATGCATCACCATGATCTTGCGTGTGCGTAGGATTTTTTTTGAAATTACTACGTTCCCCAACAGTGGCATCCGAGCCAAGTTTTATGCGTAGATGTCATATGCACGAGTAGAACACAAGTGAGTTGTGGGCGATATAAGTCATACTGCTTACCAGCATGTCATACTTTGGTTTGGCGGTATTGTTGGTTGAAGCGGCCCGGACCGACATTGCGTGTACGCTTACGCGAGACTGGTTCTACCGACGTGCTTTGCACACAGGTGGCTGGCGGGTGTCAGTTTCTCCAACTTTATTTGAACCGAGTGTGGCTACGCCCGGTCCTTGCGAAGGTTAAAACAGCACCAACTTGACAAACTATCATTGTGGTTTTGATGCATAGGTAAGAACTGTTCTTGCTAAGCCCAGTAGTAGCCACGTAAAACTTGCAACAACAAAGTAGAGGACGTCTAACTTGTTTTTGCAGGACATGTTGTGATGTGATATGGTCAAGACATGATGCTAAATTTTATTGTATGAGATGATCATGTTTTGTAACCGAGTTATCGGCAACTGGCAGGAGCCATATGGTTGTCACTTTATTGTATGCAATGCAATTGCGCTGTAATGCTTTACTTTATCACTAAGTGGTAGCGATAGTCGTGGAAGCATAAGATTGGTGAGACGACAACGATGCTACGATGGTGATCAAGGTGTCGCGCCGGTGACGATGGTGATCATGACGGTGCTTCGAAGATGGAGATCACAAGCACAAGATGATGATGGCCATATCATATCACTTATATTGATTGCATGTGATGTTTATCTTTTATGCATCTTATCTTGCTTTGATTGACGGTAGCATTATAAGATGATCTCTCACTAAATTTCAAGATAAAAGTGTTCTCCCTGAGTATGCACCATTGCCAAAGTCCGTCGTGCCCAGACACCACGTGATGATCGGGTGTGATAAGCTCTATGTCCATCTACAACGGGTGCAAGCCAGTTTTGTACACGCAGAATACTCAGGTTAAACTTGACGAGCCTAGCATATGCAGATATGGCCTCGGAACACTGAGACCGAAAGTTCGAGCGTGAATCATATAGTAGATATGATCAACATAATGATGTTCACCATTGAAAGCTATTCCATTTCACGTGATGATCGGTTATGGTTTAGTTGATTTGGATCACGTGGTCACTTAGATGATTAGAGGGATGTCTATCTAAGTGGGAGTTCTTAAGTAATATGATTAATTGAACTTTAATTTATCATGAACTTAGTCCTGGTAGTATTACCATATCTATGCTGTAGATCAATAGCTCGCGATGTTGCTCCCCGTTAATTTTTATATGTTCCTAGAGAAAACTAAGTTGAAAAATGTTAGTAGCAATAATGCGGATTGGATCCGTGATCTGAGGATTATCCTCATTGCTGCACAGAAAAATTATGTCCTTGATGCACCGCTAGGTGACTGACCAGATGCAGACATTATGAATGTTTGGCTAGCTCAATATGACGACTACTTGATAGTTTAGTGCACTATGCTTAACAGCTTAGAATCGGGATTTCAAAGACGTTTTGAATGTCATGGACCATATGAGATGTTCCAGGAGTTGAAATTAATATTTCAAGCAAATACCCGAGTTGAGAGATATGAAGTCTCCAACAAGTTCTATAGCTAAAAGATGGAGGAGAATAGCTCAAGCAGTAAGCATGTGCTCAGATTGTCTGGGTACTACAATCGCTTGAATCAAGTGGGAGTTAATCTTCCAGATAAAATAGTGATTGACAGAATTCTCTAGTCACCATCACCAAGTTAGTAGAACTTAGGGATGAACTATAATATGCAGTGATGACAAAAACAATTCCCAAGCTCTTCGCGATGCAAAAATCGGCGAAGGTAGAAATCAAGAAAAACATCAAGTGTTGATGGTTGACAAGACCACTAGTTTCAAGAGAAATGGCAAAGGGAATGTCGTGGAATTGTCACGGCAGATGTCCTTAGTGTCAGGACTTAGTCGCGAGGCCAACGCATCTATGTGGTAGCTTGACAGGGGTTGAGTGGGACGAGAGACGCGAGGCTTTTACCCAGGTTCGGCCCCTCACGGTGGAGGTAAAAGCCTACATCCTTCTTCATTGATATTGATGATGATGATCACGGTTACAAGAGTGCTCTATCTTGAGAGCTATTGTCTAAACCTAACTTGTCCAACTTGTGGAACTTGTGAATCTTGCCCCCTTTTGGGGAGCCCTGCCCCTCCTTATATATGTTGAAGGGGCGGCTTACATGTGGAGTCCTATTAGGATTAGGACTCGTCTATCTCTAATACAAACCGGATATAAGTCCAGGTCTTAGCTCCTTGTAAGATAATGTTCCTCATGTCTTTCCTCTTAAACTGGCCCACCGTTAAACGTGAACCGACCTTCTGGGCTTTGGGCCTTGTCATCCGTCGATCCCGCATGCCGGATCACCAGTGAGTCATAATGACCAAGGTGGGTTGCTTGTAAACCGCCAGGTCAGGGCGGGTCGCTAGTAACTCGCCAAGTGTCAGCAGGGTCTTCAGATAAACTGCCAAGTTCGGTCGGGTTAACTTCCGGCCGGTTTACACCGCGGGGTATATCCCCGACATTAGCCCCCAAGTTTAGCTTGGATTTATTCATGGTAAACTTATACTGCAAAATAAACACAAGAACAAATTTGACAGGTTATGCTCCGGGTTAAGAATTTTTGTAAACCGGTACCTGATCATCCTTAAGTCCTTGTTATTTCCTCCTTCTGAGAAATCCGGGTCAACAGACCAGCTTCATAATCAATTTGCTGACCTTGGTTTGTCACCGAGAAATATCGTGAAGAATAACTCCTTTGACTCAGCTCCCAAAGCGCCGGTTTAAGAAACATGGGTCTGAAAATACTTATCTGATATTCAACCGGTTTGAAGACTTAAAACTTGCCGGTTTAATATTACCAAAATAGCCGGTTTATAAATATTGATGGCGCCGGGTCATAATTGTTGTCGACACCGGGTCATGTAATTGATCTTCCTGATTTGCTCAAAACTGATAAAATGGAGATGTTCCTCCTTTATATGCATAATACCTGTTGCCCCCAAGTCTTAAGAGGAGAACATAGTGATAACTTAAGACTTGCTCCAATAAGTGTTTCAACCTTGAAGAAATCCGGTTTGTTCATCTCAATCATATAAACTGAATACTCCATATATGTAGCCCCCAAGTGTCGGGTTGTCATGCTTGCAGCAACCTGGGACTTGTAATTGCTTGAATTGTTGACAGGAGCAATTGGTAGCCCCCAAGGGCCGGCTCATTATAATATGATGAGTCGGGTCTTCAGTAAGACTAAAAATGACTTGGCATTAGCCCCCAAGTGTCATGATGCATGCTTGAAGCGACATGAGACTTGCATGTAATCTCGATTTGAATAATGTAGCCCCCAAGTGCCGGGTTGTAAGCCTGCAGCGACTCGGGACTATTCCTTCCATTGTAGAATAAATCATATCCTTTGATAAAAGAGTAGACATTGCGCTATAGCGACTTTGAAAACCTTAATAATAAAAATCCAGCCATGTTGGCTATTCAAGATAATATAATCCGGTGAAAACCTTATTCATTCAATATCATAATGAAAATTCAGCCAAGTTTGGCTATTTGAATAATATAACCCAATGATTTATAAGCGCATAATTCCAATGGCGCAATCCAAAAATATATATACTGGCGACTTGTAGTCCAAAGCCAGGCCGGTTTAACAAACCTATTTCTGCATACAACAAGTTTAAAGTGTCCTGGCGGTTTACCGCCGGACGGGTCATAATGCCCAACATATAACACGGGTTTATAACCAAGGCTACACTCAAGAATAATCAAATATGAAATATATCATACCTGTGACATTGAATCACATTGTTGGTTTTACCAACTTTTTGTAGCAAAGGTGATAACCCCAATCTTGAGTACTGATAACTCCTTCCATATTGTGCCGGTTTATGATAAAACCGTGCCGGGTTGTGATAAACACCATGTTACTCCATAAGAGGATGTTAACAACAAGGATCAAACCGGGCAAATAGTCTCCGGATTGACGTGAACTGTGTTCTATCAATTGATTGGTTGAAAACTTTGTTGGTTTTAAAAAAACACAATAAAAAAGAAAAAAGTATCTTGCAAAGAAAAGTGCGAAGCAAAAGCAATGACAAAACCGTTTGCAAGAAAGGTTTATTTGAGCTGATCAAATGGCGTTACCATGGCCGAACACGACCAAGCTCCCGTTAGGTGTAACTATGGTTCTAGTCAGCCAGGTCCCCAAATGAAACCGTGGCATTTATGCCGACCAAGTGGCATGGCGATGGTTCGGGTTCGACCAAGCCCCCAAGTGATTCTGTGGCCTTAGGCCGATCAAGAGGCATGAGTGGTTCAGACGTGACCAAGTCCCCAAGTGATCTGGTGGCTCTCGCCTATCAAGAGGTATGGTATTGGTTCGGACACGACCAATCCTCCAAGTGATATAACACAATGCTTTTAAAAAGCAAACTCAAGGGGTAAACCGGAGGCCGCTTTAGAACAACTCCGTGTAACCACACATGATGTAGAAGCCCCCATGTGATTAATAATATGTCAGGCCAGTAAGGCGGGATACCCATGTTTGAACCGCGCATCATGGCAGCAGGTCCTCTTTGGCAACTTTTTAACTTTTTGCAAGAGATAAATTCTTCTTGAACCGGATGTTAAACTGGATATTGAGAGCTTCAAAGCTTTGTGATTTAATTTGTCCTACATTGAAGAACTTGCAAGACAAAGTAATGGCTCCTCTTTTTTAGAAGAAAGCAATATATAATATAAAAATATACCGGATGGATTTCACCTAATTTGTTTGGACGACGGATGATCCGTTTATCGCGATAGAGGTGGCTCAGGCAGACTAGCGACTCAATATAGTTCCGGCGGCTTAGGCTGACCGGCGACTTAATATAACCCTGGCGGCTCAAAGCGGCAAGGGCGGCTCAACGCGGCTCCGGTGGGTTGATGTAGATTAAATTGTACGGGCGGCGGCTTGCGCACACCTATTCCATCAATAAGCGGGCGCAGACACGAGTGTGATGGTGCTGACGTACACTTCATAGGCACAACATGGCACTACCTTTGCTGTACATAAAAATATACAGACCAAAGTAATTGTTCTTTGATGAAAACAATATGTTTAATAAAATAAACTTGGATGGATATCACCTGGTATTTTTGTCGGTTGAACGCAAATGCAATGTATGAGGAGCAATACCATCATAATAGCTCCTCCTCCATACTTGAAGCGAGCAATGGTTTTTTTAGCCACAATCTGATGGTCAAACCAGACATTTTCCTCCTGAACCGGCGAGGCAGGGGCAACACGACCCGGGCGGGGGTGACTTGGAAGCACCGTGAAGCGGGGCCGGGTCAAGACCGTCGCCGTGTAGACTGAAGATGAGGCGGCGACTCGGCAAAGAGCAATGACGACTTGACGCGGCCATATGTTGAAAGCCGTTTTAAACAGGCGGCTCAGCGAGGGCTTAGGCAACTCTGGGCCTCTGATCCCCGGCCGGTTTGTGAGAGGGGCGCCGACGACTTGGCAAGGCGGCGACGGCGGTTTTGACGTGGAGTTGCAGTCCATAGCAGTGAAGGTGAAGACGGAGACAAGTGGTTCAGCCACACCGGTTTAGTGCAGCTGCAGGTGAGGAGGCCCCCAGTGACTCAGGACGTACGCGGGGGGTGCAGGCGGCTTGAGATACGGCGGTTCAAAACACCAAAGTCACCACAAGCGGAAGACTGCTTAAAGAGATCTGAGGCGACCGAGCGGATCAACGAGGGCGGCCCAACCGGCAACAACAGCAAGGGCACTGCGGAGGCCGTAACTGCGGCGGCGGGTTGGTGGAATAGAAGTCTAGCCGTGGTGAACCGGCGAAGAACGACCAGTAACAGAGTAGCAGTGGGCGAGGCCAGCAGCCGACGAGTTGAAGGCGCGAACTAGCAACAGCAGAGGCGAATCCAAGGTGCGGCGGCGCGGGTCACTGCCTATGTGGACAGAGCGAGGCGGTGACTCAATGCGAGAACAGTAGCGGTGGAGGCGGCCTGCTCCAGGGCCAGCTACCGCGAAGACCACGGCGACAGCGGAGGTGACCGCTGGTTGACACGAGGCTCGGGGTCCAGTTCAACGAAAGAGTCTAAGCCCGTGGATGACTCGCTCCTGGGTCACGGACTCATGGCTGTTTTTTCTTTTCTTTGAAAATTCCCCTGACGATGATACGGCAGCCGCTCCTTGAATCTTCTGACTCAGACGGAGGTATTGATTCGGTCTATGAGTACTCTAGTAGGAGTAGTACTAGTCTTGGTCACGTGCTAGTGTAAGTACTAGTTGATTTTTCCGCTTTGACTATTCTTCACATCGGGGAAAAAGAGGGTGGACGATTGGATCCCCATGGCCTGGGACTTGTGAACGTGGAGCAACAGTTGAACTTGGCGGATTAACCTGTAGTCTCGGGTGACTCGCGGCGCATCTCCTTTTTTCTGTAAACCGGACTCGGCGGATTATCACGGCGCACATGGTAGATGTTGAACATGCAACCCTGACTTTTCTTGATCTGGTTTGTACTGCTCGTGGATGACGTGATTTATTGAACCAACTTCTTTCTCATCCGGAAAATTGCAACCTTCCCGATCCCTAGGACTTGCAGCGGCAGCGGAAATTAATCCGGTCTGAATAGATCATCAGGTCATGTGCGCTGGCTTCAAATTTGATCATGTTCCTGATCAAAAAACAATTTACTTGCCAGCTTTTCCTTATCTGACGGAATCGCGAGCTCCTCGATCCTTAGGAGAGATCCCTTCAAGAACTCAACACCACCGTGCGCAGGCCCCACGGTGGGCGCCAACTGTCATGGAATTGTCACGGCAGATGTCCTTAGTGTCAGGACTTAGTCGCGAGGCCAACACATCTATGTGGTAGCTTGAGAGGGGTTGAGCGGGATGAGAGATGCGAGGCTTTTACCCAGGTTCGTCCCCTCACGGTGGAGGTAAAATCCTACATCCTGCTTCATTGATATTGATGATGATGATCACGGTTACAAGAGTGCTCTATCTTGAGAGCTATTGTCTAAACCTAACTTGTCCAACTTGTGGAACTTGTGAATCTTTCCCCCTTTTGGGGAGCCCTGCCCCTCCTTATATATGTTGAAGGGGCGGCTTACATGTGGAGTCCTATTAGGATTAGGACTCATCTATCTCTAATACAAACCGGATATAAGTCCAGGTCTTAGCTCCTTGTAAGATAATGTTCCTCATGCCTTTCCTCTTAAACCGTCCCACCGTTAAATGTGAACCGACCTTCTGGGCTTTGGGCCTTGTCATCCGTCGATCCCGCACGCCGGATCACCAGTGAGTCATAATGACCAAGGTAGGTTGCTTGTAAACCGCCAGGTCAGGGCGGGTCGCTAGTAACTCGCCAAGTGTCAGCGGGGTCTTCAGATAAACCGCCAAGTTCGGCCGGGTTAACTTCTGGCCGGTTTACACCGCGGGGTATATCCCCGACATTAGCCCCCAAGTTTAGCTTGGATTTATTCATGGTAAACTTATACTGCAAAATAAACACAAGAACAAATTTGACAGGTTATGCTCCGGGTTAAGAATTTTTGTAAACTGGTACCTGATCATCCTTAAGTCCTTGTTATTTCCTCCTTCAGAGAAATCTGGGTCAAACAAGTTGCTGCTCAAGTTGCTGCTCAAGTGAAGAAACCCAAGTCTGGACCTAAGCCTGAGACTAAGTGCTTCTACTGCAAAGGGACTGGTCACTAGAAGCGGAACTACCCCAAGTACTTGGTGGTTAAGAAGGATGGCAAAGTGAACAAATCTATATTTGATATACATGTTATTGATGTGTACTTTACTAGTGTTTATAGCAACCCTTCGATATTTGATATTGGTTCAGTTGCTAAGAGTAGTAACTCGAAATGGGAGTTGCAAAATAAACAGAGACTAGTTAAGGGTGAAGTGATGATGTGTGTTGGAAGTGGTTCCAAGATTGATATGATCATCATCGCACACTCCCTATACTTTCGGGATTAGTGTTGAACCTAAATAAATGTTATTTGGTGTTTGCGTTGAGCATAAATATGATTGGATCATGTTTATTGCAATACGGTTATTCATGTAAGTTAGAGAATCATTATTGTTCTATTTACATGAATAAAACCTTCTATGGTCATACACCCAATGAAAATGGTTTGTTGGATCTCGATCGTGGTGATACACATTTTCATAATATTGAAGCCAAAAGATGCAAAGTTAATAATGATAGTGCAACTTATTTGTGGCACTACCGTTTAGGTCATATTGGTGTAAAGCGCATGAAGAAAATCCATGCTGATGGGCTTTTGGAATCACTTGATTATGAATCAGTTGATGCTTGCGAACCATGCCTCATGGGCAAGATGACTAAGACCCCATTCTCCGGAACAATGGAGCGAGCAACAGATTTATTGGAAATCATACATACTGATGTATGTGGTCCGATGAATATTGAGGCTTGCGACAGGTATCATTATTTTCTGATCTTCACAGATGATTTGAGCAGATATGAGTATATCTACTTTGTTGGAAATATGCCCTAGAGGCAATAATAAATTGGTTATTATTATATTTCCTTGTTCATGATAATCGTTTATTATCCATGCTAGAATTGTATTGATAGGAAACTCAGATACATGTGTGGATACATAGACAACACCATGTCCCTAGTAAGCCTCTAGTTGACTAGCTCGTTGATCAATAGATGGTTATGGTTTCTTGACCATGGACATTGGATGTCGTTGATAACGGGATCACATCACTAGGAGAATGATGTGATGGACAAGACCCAATCCTAAGCCTAGCACAAAGATCGTGCAGTTCATATGCTAAAGTTTATCTAATGTCAAGTATCATTTCCTTAGACCATGAGATTGTGCAACTCCCGGATACCGTAGGAGTGCTTTGGGTGTGCCAAACGTCACAACGTAACTGGGTGGCTATAAAGGTACACAACAGGTATCTCCAAAAGTGTTTGTTGGGTTGGCACGAATCGAGACTGGGATTTGTCACTCCGTGTAAACGGAGAGGTATCTCTGGGCCCACTCGGTAGGACATCACCATAATGTGCACAATGTGACCAAAGAGTTGATCATGGGATGATGTGTTACGGAACGAGTAAAGAGACTTGCCGGTAACGAGATTGAACAAGGTATCGGGATACCGACGATCGAATCTCGGGCAAGTATCGTACCACTAGACAAAGGGAATTGTATACGGGATTGATCGAATCCTCGACATCGTGGTTCATCCGATGAGATCATCGTGGAACATGTGGGAGCCAACATGGGTATCCAGATCCCGTTGTTGGTTATTAACCGGAGAACGTCTCGGTCATATCTGCATGGTTCCCGAACCCGTAGGGTCTACACACTTAAGGTTCGATGACGCTAGGGTTATAAGGAATAGATATATGTGGTTACCGAATGTTGTTCGGAGTCCTGGATGTCACGAGGAGTTCCGGAATGGTCCGGAGGTAAAGATTTATATATGGGAAGTCCTGTTTTGGTCACCGGAAAGGTTTCGGGTTTTATCGGTAACGTACCGGGACCACCGGGAGGGTCCCGGAAGTCCACCAAGTGGGGCCACAAGCCCCGGAGGGCTGCATGGGCCAAGTGTGGGAGGGGACCAGCCCCAGGTGGGCTGGTGCGCCCCCCCCACAAGGGCCCAAGGCGCCTAAGGGGAGGAGGGGGGCAAACCCTAGGGGCAGATGGGCCTTAGGGCCCATGCCTGGTGCGCCTCCCTCTCCCCCTCCCCTGGCCGCCCCACCAGATGGGATCTGGGCTGGCCGCCGCCCCTAGGGTGGAACCCTAGGTGGGGGCGCAGCCCCCTCCCTCTCCCCTATATATAGTTGAGGTCTTTGGGCTGCCAACACATGAGTTTCTGACCTCTCCCTGGCGCAGCCCTACCTCTCTTTCTCCTCATATCTCGCGGTGCTTGGCGAAGCCCTGCTGGATCACCATGCTCCTCCACCACCACCACGCCGTTGTGCTGCTGCTGGATGGAGACTTCCTCAACCTCTCCCTCTCTCCTTGCTGGATCAAGGCATGGGAGACGTCACCGGGCTGTACGTGTGTTGAACGCGGAGGTGCCGTCCGTTCGGCACTAGGATCTCCGATGATTTGGATCACGATGAGTACGACTCCTTCAACCCCGTTCTCTTGAACGCTTCCGCTTAGCGATCTACACGTAAGAAAATCTTGAATTTCTGCTATGTTACCCAAAAGTGGTATCAGAGCTAGGTCTATTGCGTAGATTCTATGCACGAGTAGAACACAAAGTAGTTGTGGGTGTTGATTTTGTTCAATATGCTTACCGTTACTAGTCCAATCTTGTTTCGACGGTATTGTGGGATGAAGTGGCCCGGACCGACCTTACACGTACTCTTACGTGAGACAGGTTCCACCGACTGACATGCACTAGTTGCATAAGGTGGCTAGCGGGTGCCAGTCTCTCCCACTTTAGTCGGAACGGATTCGATGAAAAGGGTCCTTATGAAGGGTAAATAGCAATTGGCATATCACGTTGTGGTTTTGCGTAGGTAAGAAACGTTCTTGCTAGAAACCCATAGCAGCCACGTAAAACATGCAAACAACAATTAGAGGACATCTAACTTGTTTTTGCAGGGTATGCTATGTGATGTGATATGGCCAAGAAGAATGTGATGAATGATATGTGATGTATGAGATTGATCATGTTCTTGTAATAGGAATCACGACTTGCATGTCGATGAATATGACAACCGGCAGGAGCCATAGGAGTTGTCTTTATTTATTGTATGACCTGCGTGTCATTGAACAATGCCATGTAATTACTTTACTTTATTGCTAACCGGTAGCCATAGTAGTAGAAGTAATAAGTTGGCGAGACAACTTCATGGAGACACGATGATGGAGATCATGGTGTCATGCCGGTGACAAGATGATCATGGAGCCCCAAGATGGAGATCAAAGGAGCTATATGATATTGGCCATATCATGTCACTATTATTTGATTGCATGTGATGTTTATCATGTTTATGCATCTTATTTGCTTAGAACAACGGTAGTAAATAAGATGATCCCTCATTAAAATTTCAAGAAAGTGTTCCCCCTAACTGTGCACCGTTGCGAAAGTTCGTCGTTTTGAAGCACCACGTGATGATCGGGTGTGATAGATTCTAACGTTCACATACAATGGGTGTAAGATAGATTTACACACGCGAAACACTTAGGTTGACTTGACGAGCTTAGCATGTACAGACATGGCCTCGGAACACAAGAGACCGAAAGGTCGAGCATGAGTCGTATGGTAGATACGATCAACATGAAGATGTTCACCGATGATGACTAGTCCGTCTCACGTGATGATCGGACACGGCCTAGTTGACTCGGATCATGTTTCACTTAGATGACTAGAGGGATGTCTATCTGAGTGGGAGTTCATAAGATGAACTTAATTATCTTGAACATAGTCAAAGGGTCTTCGCAAATTATGTCGTAGCTCGCGCTTCAGTTCTACTGTTTAGATATGTTCCTAGAGAAAATTTAGTTGAAAGATGATAGTAGCAATTATGCGGACTAGGTCCGTAAACTGAGGATTGTCCTCATTGCTTCATAGAAGGCTTATGTCCTTAATGCACCGCTCAGTGTGCTGAGCCTCGAATGTCGTCTGTGGATGTTGCGAACATCTGACATACACATTTTGATAACTACGTGATAGTTCAGTTAAACGGTTTAGAGTTGAGGTACCGAAGACGTTTTGAAACGTCGCGAAACATATGAGATGTTTCGAGGGCTGAAATTGGGATTTCAGGCTCGTGCCCACCTCAAGAGGTATAAGACCTCCGACGATTTTCTTAGCCTGCAAACTAAGGGAGAAAAGCTCAATTGTTGAGCTTGTGCTCAGATTGTCTGAGTACAACAATCATTTGAATCGAGTGGGAGTTGATCTTCCAGATGAGATAGTGATATTTCTCCGAAGTCATTACCACCAAGCTGCTAGAGCTTCGTGATGAACTATAATATATCAGGGACATATATGATGATCCTTGAGATATTCGCGATGTTTGACACCACAAAAGTAGAAGTCAAGAAGGAGCATCAATTGTTGATGGTTGGTGAAACCACTAGTTTCAAGAAGGGCAAGGGCAAAAAAGGGATGCTTCATGAAACGGCAAATCAGCTGCTGCTCTAGTGAAGAAACCCAAGGTTGAACCCAAACCCGAGACTAAGTGCTTCTGTAATAAGGGGAACAGCCACTGGAGCAGAATTACCCTAGATACTTGGTAGATGAGAAGGCTGGCAAAGTCGATAGAAGTATATTGGATATACATTGTGTTAATGTGTACTTTACTAGTACTCCTAGTAGCACCATGGTATTAGATACCGGTTTGGTTGCTAAATGTTAGTAAACTCGAAATAAAAAGCTGCGGAGTAAACGGAGACTAGCTAAAGGTGAGCTGGCGATATGTGTTGGAAGTTTTTCCCAAGCTTGATGTGATCAAGCATCGCACGCTCCCTCTACCATCGAGATTGGTGCTTGCGTTGAGCATCGACATGATTGGATTATGTCTGTCACAATACGGTTATTCATTCAAGGAGAATAATGGTTACTCTGTTTATTTGAATAATGCCTTCAATGGTCTTGCACCTAAAATGAATGGTTTATTGAATCTCGATCATAGTGATACACATGTTCATGCCAAAAAGATATAAGATAGTAATGATAGTACCACCTACTTGTGGCACTGCCACGTAAGTCATATCGGTATAAAACGCATGAAGAAGCTCCATGTTGATGGATCTTTGGGCTCACTCGTTTTGAAAAGTTTGAGACATGCGAACCATGTCTATTGGTGTATATGCATGAAGAAACTCCATGCAAATGGACCGTTTGGACTCACTTGATTTTGAATCACCTGAGACATGCAAATCATACCACATGGGCAAGATGACTGAAAGCCTCATTTTCAGTAAAATGGAACTAGAAAGCAACTTGTTGGAAGTAATACATTTTGATGTGTGCAGTCCAATGAGTGATGAGGCGTGTAGTGGATATCGTTATGTTCTTACTTCACAAATGATTTGAGTAGATGTTGAGTATATTTACTTGATGAATCACGAGTCTGAATTATTGAAAGGTTCAAGTAATTTCAAGGTGAAGTTGAAAGATCATCATGACAAGAGGATAAAATATCTATGATATGATCATAGAGATGAATATCTGAATTACGAGTTTGGCACAGAATTAAGATATTGTGGAAATTGTTTCACAACTAATACAGCCTGGAACACCATAGTGTGATGGTGTGTCCGAACATCATAACTGCACCCTATTGGATATGATGCATACCATGATGTCTCTTATCGAATTACCACGATAGTTTATGGGTTAGGCATTAGAGACAACCACATTCACTTTAAATAGGGAACCACGTAATTCTGATGAGATGACACCGTATGAACTATGGTTTAGAGAAACCTAAGCTGTCATTTCTTAAAAGTTTGGGGCTGCGACGCTTATGTGAACAAGTTTCAGGCTGATAAGCTCGAACCCAAAGCGGATAAATGCATCTTCATAGGACACCCAAAACAGTTGGGTATACCTCCTGTCTCAGATCCGAAAGCAATAAGGGATTGTTTCTAGAATCGGGTCCTTTCTCGAGGAAAAGTTTCTCTCGAAGGAATTGAGTGGGAGGATGGTGGAGACTTGATGAGGTTATTGAACCGTCACTTCAACTAGTGTATAGCAGGGCACAAAGAGTTGTTCCTGTGGCACCTACACCAATTGAAGTGGAAGCTTATGATATTGATCATGAGACTTCGGATCAAGTCACTCCCAAACCTCGTAGGATGACAAGGATGCGTACTACTTCAGAGTCGTACGTAATCCTGTCTTGGAAGTCATGTTGCTAGACAACAATGAACCTACGAGCTATGGAGAAGCAATGGTGGGCCCGGATTCCGATAAATGGCTCGAGGCCATAAAATCCGAGAGAGGATCCATGTATAAAAACAAAGTGTAGACTTTGGCAGAACAGCTCGATGGTCGTAAGGCTGTTGAGTACAGATGGATTTTTAAAAGGAAGACGGACAATGATGGTAAATGTCACCATTAAGAAAGCTCGACTTGTCGTTAAGATGTTTCCCGACAAGTTCAAGGAGTTGACTATGATGAGACTTTCTCACTCGTAGCGATGCTAAGAGTCTGTTGGAATTATATTAGCATTATTTATGAAATCTTGCAGATAGGATGTCAAACATTGTTTCCTCGACGATTTTCTTGAGGAAAGGTTGTATGTGATACAACCGGAAGGTTTTGTCAATCCTGAAAGATGCTAATAAGTATGCTGGCTCCAGCAATCCTTCTATGGACTGGAGCAAGCATCTCGGAATTGGAATATATGTTTTGATGGAGTGATCAAAGCTTTTAGGTTTATACAATGTTTGCTAGAAACTTGTATTTACAAGACAGTGAGTGGGAGCACTACAACATTTCTGATAAGTATATGTGGATGACATATTGTAGATCCGAAATAATGTAGAATTTCTGGAAAGCATAAACGGTTGTTTGAAGAGTGTTTTTCAAAGGAAGACCTGGATAAAGCTGCTTACAAATTGGGCATCAAGATCTATAGAGATAGATCAAGACGCCTGATGATACTTTCAAAGAACGCACACCTTGACATGTTTTTGAAGGAGTTCAAAATAGATCAGTCAAAGAAGGGGTTCTTACCTGAGTTGTAAGGTGTGAAGTTGAGTAAGACTCAAAGCTTGACCACGACAGAAGAAAGAGGAAGGACGAAGGTCGCCCCCTATGCTTTTGTCATAGTGTGACGCCCGGATAATCAAGCTACAGTAAACCTTTGCTAATGATGTCACGTCACCTTGATTACTGATGCTAATCTTGCGTTAGTTCGAAACCGATTCTAATTCAAATTCAAAATCAGGCAAACATCAAAAGTTTTCAAATATTAAAAACCAAAATGTCCGGGTTGTGTCAGTTATTGCACAGATGACTATGATGAATAATCCACATTTTTATATAATGTATAAATGCACTAAAATGATTTAAACGGTAGCAAAAACAATTTTTAAATGCCTTTGGTATTTTATAAAACACAAAACTAATTTATTTTGGGTTAAAACCTTTTGTGGCTGAGGGTTATTTTGAAACGTTATTTTAGGAGTTGTTGTCATATTTTACTAAGTAAAATAATGTGGGTCTAAAATTTAAAACAGAAAAGGTAAAATAAATAAGAAAAACAAAAGTGAAAACAAAACAAAACAAATGAACCCCCCTCCCCATGGGCCTCGGCCCCTCCCAACCAATCGGCCTACTTGGCCCAACCGGCCCCCTCCTTGGCCTATACCTGGTCAACCCCGACCGAAACCCTAACCCACTCGCCCCCACTCCCCCCCACGTCGCCACTCCCCCCC